>NW_026867947.1:1172883-1233107 GCF_020745735.1 Hemiscyllium ocellatum
GCAGTCATTCTTGGTAACATTCCATGCATCAAAGGAATCAGTTTCTCGGGCACGTAAGGACATCTTTTCAGCTCAAACACTGCATAGTTTCTGTTTGCTCTGGATCACACGGATAAACAGCTCCCTCTTCAGCACGAATCCCGGTGGCAACGAGTCCACACAACAGACTAAGTTCTATCTTAATCATAATGCCGTTCTGCATTAAGGATCAGTGTATGTAAAACAGAAGAATAATTACGAATCGGAACATGCAGCTATATCATAGTAGACTAGTTTGTTACAAACTGATTCCGGTTTGTCTTCAAGTTCCCATCATCTCCATTTCCATCATCATCACCACCACAATCCACTCCATCACACCCCCCGACCCCGGAAGGGTCTCATCTAATGACTTTGGAATGATGAAGGTGAACCCAGGCGGAATGCCCGGCGACCTTTACAGCAGTCAGACTGGTGTGGAAACCCTGGAAGGGCCTTTGCCATTGAGGTTGGAGGCTGCAGCTTGTGCAAATCATGATGAGAATAAAAGAGTTAGGAGATTCAACAGTTGGGATATTGTTGAGGGAGGGGAGCTTCTCATGAGTAGCACAGACCTTAGAGTGAAGATGTCCCAAAACTTTGGTCAAAGAAAGAAAACAGGAGGACATATCCTTAGTCATGTGTTTGAAAGGATTAGGGGAGGAAGCATCATCCCAAGGCGAGAGGACAGCTGGACCTCGGATATTTCGGCTGGGGACAAGCGAGTTTTCCCTACAGTAGTTCCTTGTAGGTGGAACAATAACACCACCCTAACCCAGGAAAGACCTGTCTCAGAAGTCCATTTGGTAAGTTTAGTTTTCAGACTCTGGTCACCATGCACCACAAGCCCTGCAGCCTGTGGGCAATAAGCACAATGAAGTTGGTGGTGTATCCCAAAATGAGAGCAGAATTCCTCATTAATATCTCCAATGAAATGGGGGGCATTGTCAGAACGTGGAAAAAAGCAAATACCAAAGCAGGTAATAATCTCCTTGAGTAAAATATTTACAACAATTTTAGCAGTAGCGTTGAAGTGGGGTAAGCTTCAACCCATCAAGGAGAAAAAATCAACAATGACCAAAACATACTTGCAGTGCTGACAACTTTGCAACTCTATGAAGTCTTAAAAGCTTCTTTTGCAGTTGGCATTAGTTTGTCAGAGGTCGACCCATACTTGTCAGAGAACACAGAACATAGAAAGCACAGCACAGAGCAGGCCCTTTGACCCACGATGTTGTGCCGAGATTTAATCCTAATATAAAATATAGTAACAACCTACGCACCCCTCAACTAACTGCTATCCATGTGCATGTCCAGCAGTCGCTTAAATGTCCCCAATGACTCTGCTTCCACCAATACCTCTGGTAACGCATTCCATGCATTCACAACTTTCTGTGTCAAAAAGTAACTACCTCTGACATCTACTTTATACCTTCCTCCTAACATCTTCAAACTATGAGTTCTGGAACCAGTCAATCCTGACCTGGGGAAAATTCTCTGGCTATTGACTCTATCTATTCCTCTCTTTATTTTGTACATCTCTACCAGCTCTCCTCTCTTCCTCCTTCTCTCCAAAAAAAAATTCCGAGAGTATTCAACCTTTCTTCATAAGGCAAGCCCTCCAGTCCAAGTAGCATCCTGGTAAACCTTCTTTGCACCCTCTCCCAAGCCTCTGTATCTTTCCTATAGTAGGGTGACCAGAATGGACACAATATTCCAGGTATTGACTCACCAGGGACGCGTAGAGCTGCAGAAAACGGTGCTTAAACTCTATTCTCCGTTAATAAAAGTCAAAATACCATATGCTTTCTTAACAACCTTATCCACTTGTGTGAAAACTTTGAGGGATCTATGTATTTGCACACCCCGATCCTTCTGTTCTTCCACACGGCCAAGAATCCTGTCTTTAATCCTATATTCAGCATTCGAGTTGCACCTTTCAAAATGCATCACTCCGCATTTATCCAGGTTGAACTCAATCTGCCATTTCTCAGCCCAGCTCTGCATCCTGTCTATGTCGTGCTGCAACCTACAGTAGCCCTCTATAATATCGACGACAACTCCAACCTTTGTGTCATCCGCAAATTTACTAAACCATCCCTCAACCTCCTCATCCAAGTCCTTTATAAAAACTACAAACAGCAGAGGGCCAGGTACAGTGCCCTGCGAGACCCCACTCAACACTGTTGTCCAGGCAGAATACTTTCCATCTAGAGCAACTCTCTGCCTTTTGTCAGCCAGCCAATTCTGTGTATATCTGTTGAATGCCTGGAAACAGAATGTTGATGGAAGGTTGTCTGTGTATGTCTGACTAATGGTCGGTGTTAGGGTGGTGCAGGTTTGTGGGTATTTTCTGTATATACCTGCTTAATGACAGGAGACAGACTGGGATGGTCGAAGTTTGTGTGTTTATTTCTGTGTATATCTGCTCAATGGCAGAAGAACAAGGTGGTGGTGGAGGGTTGTGTGTGTGTTTCTGTGTATATCTGTTTAATGGCAGGAGATAGGGTTGTTGTGGAGGAGTCTGTGTCTGATTCTGTGTATATCTATTTAAGGGCTGGAGACAGGATTGTGGTAGAGGGTTGTGCGTGTGTGTTTCTGTGTATATATGCACAATGACAGAAGAACATGGTGGTGATGGAGGGTTGTGTGTGTATTTCTGTGCATATTTGATTGATGACAGGAGACAGGGTGGTTGTGGAGGTTTGTGCGTGTGTTTCTCTGTGTATGTGCTTAATGGCAGGAGACAGGGTGGTGGGTGTGTGTGTTTCTGTGTATATCTGTTCAATGGCAGGAGACAGGGTGGTCATGGAGTTTTGTGTGTGTTTCTGCATATATCAATTTAATGGCTGGAGACAGGGTGGTAGTGGAGGATTTTGCATGTATGTGCGTTTTTGTGTATACCTGTTTAAGGGCAGTAGGCAGAGTGTTCGTGGAAGGTTGTGCGTGTGTATTTCCGTGTATAATTGCTTGATGGCAGGAGACAGGGTGTGAAGGAGGTTTGAGTGAGTGCGTGTGTATGTTTCTGTGAATATGTGCTTAATGGCACGGGACAGTTTGGTGTGTGTATGTTATTGTGTATATCTGTCCAATGGCAGGAGCAGGGTGTTCATGGAGTGTTGTGTGTGTGGGTGTTTCTGCGTATATCCTTTTAATGGCAGGAGACAGGGTGGTGGTGGAGGGTAGATGCCTGTGCTTCTGTGTCTAAGTGCTAACTGGTAGGAGGCAGGGTGGTGGTGGAGGGCTGTGTGTGTGTATGTTTCTGTGTATATTTATTAAATAGCAGGAGACAGGGTGGTGGTGGTGGAAGGTTATGTGTTTGTCTGTTTAATGTTCGTGTTAGGGTGGTGGTGCAGGGATGTGTATGTTTTTCTGTATGTATCTTAATGACAGGAGACAGACTGGTGATGGTGGAGTGTGTTGTATGTGTCTGTTTCTGTGTATGGCTGACTAATTGCAGGAAACAGGCTGGCGGTGGAGCGTTCTATTTGCATGTGTGCTTCTGTGTATATCTGTTTAAGGGCAGGAGACAGGGTGGTGGTAGAGGGTTGTGTGCATGTTTCTGTGTATATCTGTTTTAAAGGCTGGAGACAGTGTGGTGGTGGAGGGTTGTGCGTGTGTGTTTCTGTGTATATCTGATTCACGGCAGGAAACAAGGTGGTGGTCGAGGGATGTAAGCGTGTGTTTGTGTATGTAATCTGTTTAATGGCAGGAGACAGGGTGGTGATGGAGGGTATCGTGTCTGTGTTTCTGTGTTTATGTGATTACTGGCAGGAGACAGGATGGTGGTGGAAGGTTGTGTATGCATGCGCGTTTCTGCGTATATCTGCTTCAGGTAAGTAGGCAGGGTGTTCATAGAACATTGAACATAGATCATCACAGCGCAGTACAGGCCCTTCCGCCCTTGATGTTGCGCCGACCTGTCATACCACTCTGAAGCCAATCTAACCTATACTATTCCATGTACGTCCATATGCTTGTCCAATGACGACTTAAATGTACTTAAAGTTGGCGAATCTACTAACGTTGCTGGCAAAGCATCCCATACCCTTACTACTCTCTGAGTAAAGAAACTACTTCTGACATTTGTCCTATATCTGTCACCCCTCAATTTAAAGCTATGCCCCTTTGTGCTCGCTGTCATCATACTTGGAAAAAGGGTTTCCCTGTCCACCCTATCTAACCCAATGATTATCTTATTTGTCTCTATTAAGTCACCTCTCAACCTTCTTCTCTCCAACGAAAACAGCCTCAAGTCCGTCAGACTTTCCTCGGAAGACCTTCCCTCTATACCAGGCAACATCCTATTAAATGTCCTCTGCACACTTTCCAAAGCTTTCGCAACCTTCTTATAATGCGGTGACCAGAACTGTACATAATATTCCAAGTGCGGCCGCACCAGAGTATTGTACAGCTGTGGCATAACATAATATTCCTGAATTCTATCCCTCTATTAAAAAAAAGTTAAATCACGGTATGCCTTCTTAACAATACAGTCAAACTGGGTGGCACCTTTCAAGGATCTGTGTACCTGCACACCGAGATCTCTCTGCTCATCTACACTACCAAGAAACTTACCATTAGCCCAATGCTTTGCATTCCGACTACTCCGACCAAAGTGAATCACCTCACACTTGTCAGTATTAAAATCCATTTTTCACCTCTCAGCCCAGCTCTGCAGCTTATCTATGTCTCTCTGTAACCTACAACATCTTTCATCACTATCCACAACTCCACCGACCTTAGTGTCATCTGCGAATTTACTATCCCACCCTTCTACTCCATCGTCCAGGTCGTTTATAAAAATGACGAACAGCAGTGGACACAACACCGACCCTTGAGGCACACCACTAGTAACTGGACTGCAGGATGAAAATTTCCCATCAACCACCACTCTCTGTTTCCTTTCAGCAAGCCAATTACTGATCCAAACTGCTATAACTCCCACAATCCTATTCCTCCGCATTTTGTACAATAGCCTACTGTGGGGAACCTTATCAAACGCGTTGCTGAAATTCATATACACCACCTCAACCGGTTTACTCTCATCCAACTGTTCAGTCACCTTTTCAAATACCTCAATATGGTTTGTGAGGCACGACCTAACCTTCACAAAACTGTGCGGACTATCCATAATCAAATTATTATTTTCCAGGTGATTATAAATCCTATCTCTTTTAACCTTTTCCAACACTTTACAAACAACTGAAGTAAGGCTCCCTGGTCTATAATTACCAGGGTTGTCTCTAATCCCATTCTTGAATGGTGAACCACAATTGCTATCCTCCAGTCTCCTAGCACTATTCTTGTAGACAATAACGATTTAAAGATCAATGCCAAAGCTCGGCAATCTCCTCCCTGGCTTCACAGAGGATCCTTGGATAAACCCCATCCGGTCCAGGGGACTTACCTACTTTCACACTCTGCAGGATTTCTAATACCTCTTCCCTGTGAATCTCAATCCCACCTAGTCTAGTTGCCTGGATATCAGTATTCTCCTTGGCAACATTGTCGTTTTCTAGAGTGAATACCGTCGAAAAATATTAATTTAGTGCTTCCCCTATCTCCTCTGACTCCTCACACAACTTCCCGTTTATCCTTGATTGGACGTAATCTTACTCTTGTCATTCTTTTATTCCTTAAATACCCATAGAAAGCCTTAGGGTTTACCCTGATCCTATCCGCCAACAGCTTCTCATGTCTCTTCCTGGCTCTTCTGAGCTCTCTCTTTCGGTCTTTTCTGGCTACCTTATAACGCTCAAGCACCTGACTCTTCACATCTCATCCTAAAATAAGTCTCCCTCTTCTCTTGAGCAGAGATTCCACGTCCTTCGTAAACCCTTCGTAAACAGGGTCCTGCCTGTTGACAGGTACATACTTATCTAGGACACTCAGGAGCTTTTCATTGAATAAGCTCCACATTCCTAATATTCCCATACCCTGCAGGTTCCTTCCCCATCCTACGGTTCCTAAATCTTGCCTAATCGCATCGTAACTGCCATTCCCCAAGCTATAAATTTCGTGAAAGGTTGTGTGTGTGTGTGTGTGTGTGTGTGTGTGTGTGTGTGTGTGTGTTGTGTGTGTGTGGTGTGTGTGTGTGTGTGTGTATTTCCGTGTATAACTGTTTGATGAGAGGAGACAAGGTGTTCAAGGTGGTTTGAGTGAGTGAGTGTGTGTGTGTGTGTGTGAGTGTGTTTCTGTGTGAATGTGTTTCTGTGTATATGTGGTTTATGGCACGAGACAGTTTGGTGTGTGTGTGTGTGTTTGTGTATATCTGACCAATGGCAGGAGGCAGGGTATTCATGGAGGGTTGCGTGTGCTAGTGTGCGTGTGTCAGTTTCTGCATATATCTGTTTCATGGCAGGGGACAGGGTGGTGGTGGAGAGTAGATTGTCTGAGTTTCTGTGTCTATGTGCTTACTGGTAGGAGACAGGCGGTAGTGGAGGGTTTTTTTGTGTGTGGGTGTGTGTTTCTGTGTATATAGGTTTAATGCCAGGAGACAGAGTTTTGGTAGGTGGTGTGTCTGTGTGTGTATTTTATTTTCTGTGTATGTCTGTTTAATGGTAGGTGATAGGCAGTTGGTACAGGGCTGTGCGCGTTTTTCTGTTTATATCTGCTTAATGACAGGAGACAGACTGGTGGTGTTGGAGGGTTGTGTGCATTTGTGTTTCTGTGTATATTCGATTAATTGCAGGAAACAGGGCGGTGGTGGAGGGTTGTGCGGTGTTTCTGTGTATATCTGTTTAATGGCAGGAGGCAGGGTGGTCGTGGAGTGTTGTACATGTGTGGTCCTGTGTATATTTGATTAACAGCAGGAAACAGAGTGACGGTCGAGGGATGTGTGTGTTGGTTTCTGTATCCATCTGTTTAATGTCAGGAGGCAGTTTGGTTGTGGTGGGTTGTGTGCGTGTGTGTTTCTGTGTCTATCTATTTAAGGGCTAGAGACAGAGTGGTGGTGGAGAGTACTATGTCTGTGTTTCTGTGTATAACTATTTACTGGCATGTTGCAAGTTGGTGGTGGAGGGTTGTGTATGTGTGTTTCTGTGTATTTGTGCTTAATGGCTGGAGACATGGTGGTGTGTGTGTGTTTCTGTGTATATCTATTCAATGGCAGGAGACTGGGTGGTGTTGGAGGGTAGAGTGTATTTGTTTCTGTGTCTATGTGCTTACTGGCAGGAGACAGGGTGGTGTTGGAGGGTAGAGTGTATTTGTTTCTGTGACTATGTGCTTACTGGCAGGAGTCAGGGTGGTGGTGGAGGTTTGTGTATGTATGTGTGTTTCAATGTGTATCTGTTTAAGGTCAGTAGGCAGGGTGTTCGTGGAAGGTTGTATATGTGTTTCTGTCTATATCTGTTTACTGGCAGGAGACAAGGTGGTGGTCGAGGGTGATGAGTGCGTATTTCTGTGTATATCTGTTTAATTCCGGAGACAGGCTGATGGTGGAGGTTTATGTGTGTGTTTCTGTGTATACCTGTTTAATTGCAGGAGACAGGGTGGTGGTGGAGGGCGGTATGCGTTTGTTCTGATTATATCTGTTTCATGGCAGGAGACATGGTGGCGTTTGAGGGTTGTGCTTGCGTTTCTGTGAATGTCTGCTTAATGGCAGGAAACAAAATGTTGGTCAGGGATTTTGTGTCTGTGTGCGTTTCTACGTCCATCTGTTTAATGGCAGGAAATAATTTGATGGTTAACAGTTGTGTGTTTATGTATTTCGATATATATCTGTTTAATGGCAGGGGACAGGGTTATGGTGGAGGGTTGTGTGTTTGTCTGTGTTTCTGTGCATGTCTGTGTTTCTGTGCATGTCTGTTTAATGGCAGGAGACAGGGTGATGGTGTTGAGATGTGTTTGTGTTTCTGTTTATATCTGTTGAATCGTCGGAGAGTGTGTGATGGTGGAGGGGTGTGTGTGTGTGTGTGTGTGTGTGTGTGTGTGTGTGTGGTGTGTGTGTGTGTGTGTGTGTGGTGTGTGTGTGTGTGTGTGTGTGTTTATATGTATATTTCATTAATGGCAGCAAACATGGTGGTGGTGGAGAGTTCTGTTTGTGTGTGTGTTTCTGTGTATATCTGTTTAGTGGCAGGAGACAGGGTGGTGGTGGAGTGTAATATGCGTGTTTATGTGAAAATCTGCTAAATGGCAGGAAATAAGGTGATGGTGGAGGGTTGTGTGTGTGTTTCTGCATACATCGGTTTATTGCCGGGTGACAGGGTGGTAGTGGAGGGTTGAGTGCATGTGTTTCTGTGTACATCTGATCGATGGCAGAAAACAACTTGGTGGTGTAATGTCGTGTGTGTGTGTTTCTGTGTATAATTGATTTATGGAAGCTAACAGGGTGGTGGTGGAGGGTTCTCTATGTGTGTGTTTCTGGTTTTATTTGTTTAATTGCAGGAGACAGGTTGGTGGTGGAAGGTGGTATGTGTTTATTTCTAAGTACATCTGTTTCATGGCAGGAGACATGATGGCGGTTGATGGTTGTGCGTGTCTGTCTGTGCATATCTGCTTAATGGCAGAAAACAATGTGGTGTCGTGCCGTTGTGTGTATTTCTATGTATATCTGTTTAATGGCAGGAGACAGGGTTGTGGTGGAGGGTGCTGTGTGTGTGTTTCTGCGTATATCTGTTTAATGATAGGCGAAAGAGTGGTCGTGGTGGTGTGTGTGTGTTTTTTGTGTATATCTGTTTAATGACAGGAGACAGTGTGGTGGAGGATTGCCCAGATGTTTCTGTAAATATCCATTTAATTGCAGGAGACAGGGTGGTTTTGGAGGTTGGTGAGAGTGTGTTTCTGTATATAACTGTGTAATGACTGTAGACAGGATGGTTGTGGAGGTTGTGTGTGTGTTTCTGTGTATATCTGCTTAATGACAGGAGACAGGGTGGTGGAGGAGGGTGATGTGTCTGTGTGTTTGTGTGTATATATGTTTAAATGCAGGAGACAGGGTGGTGTTGGAGGAATGGATGTGCATGTTTTGGTGTATATCTGTTTAATGACAGGAGACCGGGTGATGCCGGAGGGTTGTCTATATGTTTCTGTAAATATCTGTTTAATTGCTTAATGACAGGAAACAAATTGCTGTTGAAGGTGTGTGTGTGTGTGTGTAGGTCTGTGTAACGGCAGGACACAGGATGGTCGTGGAGGGTTGCATGTATGTGTTTCTGTTTATGTCTGTTTAATGGCACTGCTGCATCACAGCACCTGAGGCCCGGGTTCAATTCCCGACTCAGGCGACAGGCTGTGTGGAGTTTGTAAGTTCTCCCTGTGTCTGCGTGGGTTTCCTGGGTGCTCCGGTTTCCTCCCACAGTCCAAAGATGTGCGGGTCAGGTGAATTGGCCATGCTAAATTGCCCGTAGTGTTAGGTAAGTGGTAAATGTAGGGGTATGGGTGGGTTGCGCTTCGGCGGGTCGGTGTGGACTTGTTGGGCCGAAGGGCCTGTTTCCACACTGTAAGTCTAATCTAATCTAAAAAAAACAGGGTGGTGTTGGAGAGTTGTGTGTGCGTTTCTGTATATAACTGATTAATGACTTGAGACAGGGTGGTGCTGAAGATATGCGTGCATGTTTCTATCTATATCTGTTTATTTGCAGGAGACAGAGTGGTGGAGGAGGATGGTGTGTGCGTTTCTGTGTATATATATTTACTTGCAGGTGACAGGGTGGTGGTGGAGGGATTTGTGTATGTGTTGTTTTGTGTATCTGTTTATGGGTAGGAAACAGGGTGGTCGTGGAGGTTTGTGTGTGTGCGTGTTTCTGGTAGATCTGTTTAAGGGCTGAAGACAGGGTAGTTGTGGAGGGTTGTGTGGGTGTATTTCTGTATATCTCTGCTCAATGGCAGGAGAACAAGGTGATGTTGGAGGATTGCGTGTGTGTTTCTGTGTATATCTGGATATTGGCAGGAGAAAGGGTGGTGGTCGAGGGTTGTGTGTGTGCATTTCTGCATATATCTGCTCAATGGCAAGAGAACAAGGTGGTGTTGGAGGTTTGTGCGTGGATAGGATGTTCGTGGAAGGTTGTATGCGTGTTTCTATGTATATCTGTTTAATGGCAGGAGGCAGGGTGGTAGTCGAGGGTAATGCGTGTGTGCACTTCTGTGTATATCCGCCCAATGGCAGGAGACAGGGTGGTCTTGGAGGGTTGTGTGAGTGTGTGTTTCTGGTAATATCTATTTAAGGGCTGGAGATAGATTGGTGGTGGTGTAGCATCTTGAATGTGTGTTCCTGTGTATATCTGATTAACGGCAGGAAACACGGTGATGGTGGAGGGATGTGGGTGTGTTTCAGTGCATTTCTGTTTAATGACAGGCGACAGGGTGGTGTTGGAGGAATGGGTGTGCGTGTTTCTGTGCATATCTCTTTAATGACAAGAGACGGGTGGTGGTGGAGGGTTGTCTATAAGTTTCTGTAAATATCTGTTTAATTGCTTAATGACAGGAAACAAATTGCTGTTGAAGGGTTGTGTGTGCGTGTGTGTGTGGGTGTGCACGTGTGTATGTGTGTCTGTGTATGTCTGTTTAATGGCAGAAAACAATGTGGTGGTGGAGGGTTGTGTGTGTGTTTCTGTGCATGTCTGTTTAATGGCAGGAGTCAGGGTGTTGGTGTCGAGATATGTGTGTTTCTGTTCATATCTGTTTAATCACCGGAGAGTGTGTAATTGGGGAGGTGTGTGTGTGTTTATGTGTCTATGTGATTAATGGCAGCAAACAGGCTGGTGGTGGAGGGTTCTGTATGTGTGCGTGTTTCTGTGTATATCTGTTTGATAGCAGGAGAGTGTGGTGATGGAGGATTGTGTGTGTATTTCTGTGTGTACCTGTTTAATAGCAAGAGGCAGGATGGTGATGGAGGGTTGTGTGCGTATTTCTGTGTGTACCTGTTTAATAACAGGAGGAGGGTGCTCGTGGATTGTTGTGTGCGGGTGTGTCTGTATACATCTATTTAAGGGATGGTGACAGGTTGGTGGTAGAGGATACTGTGTGTGCGTGTTTCTGTCTATAACTGTTTATTGACAGGAGATAGTGTGGTGGAGGACGGGTGTGTGTGTGTTTCTGTCTATAACTGTTTAATGGCAGGAGACAGGGTGGTACTTGAAATATGTGTGTATGTTTCTGTATATATCGGTTTAATTGAAGGACATGGTGGTGGAGGAGGCTGGTGTGTGTGTGTTTCGACGTAAATCTATTTAATGACAAGGGACAATGTGGTAGTGGAATGTAGAGTGTCTGTGTTTCTGTGTCTATGTGCTTCCTGGCAGGAGACAGGGTGGTGGTGGAGGGTTGTGTATGTATGACCGTTTCTGTGTATATCTATTTAAGGGTAGTAGGCAGGGTGTTCGTGGAAGGTTGTATGTGTGTTTCTGTGTATATCTGTTTAATGACAGGAGACCGGTGGTGCTCGAGGGTTGTGTGTGTACATTTCTATGTATATCTGCTCAGTGGCAGGATTCAGGGTGGTGATGGAGGGTGTGTGTGTGTTTCTGTGTATATCTGTTTAAGTGCTGGGGACAGGGTGGTCTTGGAAGGGTTGTGCGTGTGTGTGTTTCTGTGTATATCTATTTAAGTGCTGGGGACAGGGTGGTGGTGTAGAGATATGTGTGCTTCATTGCATATCTGTTTAATTATACGAGACAAGGGGGTGGTAGAGCGATGTATGGGTCTGTTTCTGTGGTGGGGGGTTGGGTATGTGTGTGTTTCAGTGCATATCAGTTTAATGACGGGGAGAGAGTGGTGGGTGGAGGGTGGTGTGTTTGTGTTCCTGTGTATATCTGTTTAATCGTAGGAGACAGGGTGGTGCTGGAGGGTTGTGTATTTGTGGTCCTGTGTATATCTGTTTAATGCCAGGAGACAGGGTGGTGATGGAGGGTTGTCTGCATGTTTCTGTAGATTTTTGCTTAGTAGCAGAAGACAGCGTGGTGGTGGAGGATGGTGAGTGTGTTTTTCTGCCAGAGACAGGGTGGTGCTGGAGTTTGTGCGTGTATTGCTGTATGTATCTGTTTAATTGCAGGAGACAGGGTGGTCGTGGAGGGTTGTGTGTGTTTGTGTTCCTGTGTATATCTGTTTAATGACAGGAGTCAGGATGGTGGTGGAGGATGGTGAGCATGTGTTTCTGTGTATATCTGTTTAATGGCCGGAGACAGGGTGGTGCTGGAGTTTGTGTGTGTATTTCTGTATGTATCTGTTTAATTGCAGGACACATAGTGAGCGTGGAGGATTGTATGTTTGTTTCTGTGTATATCTGCTTAATGACGGGAAACAAATTGGGTGTCAAGGGTTGTGCGTGTGTGTGTGTGTGTGTTACTGGGTATATTTGTTTAATGGCAGAAAACAATGTGGTGGTGAAGGGTTATGTGTGTTTATTTCTCTGTATGTCTGTTTAATGGCAGGGGACAGGGTGTTGGTGTCGAGATGCGTGTGTGTTTCTGTTTATACCTGCTTAATCGCTGGAGAGAGAGTGTGTGTGTGTGTGTATGTGTGTGTTTCTGTGTATATCTGCTTAATGACAGGAAACAAATTGGGTGTCAGGGAGAGTGTGTGTGTGTGTGTGTGTGTGTGTGTTTCTGTGTATATCTGTTTAATGCCGGGGACAGGTGATGGTGTCGAGATATGTGTGCGTTTCTATTTATACCTGCTTAATTGCTGGAGAGAGAGAGTGTGTGTGCATGTGTGTGTGTGTGTGTAGTTCTGTGTATATCTGTGTAATAGCAGCAGACAGGATGATCGTGGAGGCTTGTGTGTGCGTGTTCCTGTTTATATCTATTTAATGGAAGGAGACAGAGGTGGTTTAGTTTTGTGTGTGTTTCTGTGTATATCTGTTATTGACAGGTGGCAGGGTGTTAGTGGAGGGTTGTGTTTGTGTGTTTCTGTGTACATCTGCTTAATGGCAGAAAACAATGTGGTGGTGGAGGGTTGTGTTGTGTGTTTCAGTGTATATCTGATTAATGGCAGGAAACAGGGTGTGGTGGAGGGTTTTGTGTGTGTGTTTCTGCATGTTTTCGTTTTATGGCAGGAGACAGAGTGGTGGTGGAAGGTTGTGTGTTTTATGTTTCTGTCTATATCTGTTTAATAACAGGAGACAGGTATTGGTGCAGGTTGGTGTGTATGTATTTCTGCATATCCCTGTTTAATGGTGGGAAGCAGGGCGGCGATGGAGGGTTGTGTGTGTGTTTTATGTGTATGTCTGTTTACTGGCAGAAAACAATGTGGTGGTGAAGGGTTGTGTGTGTGTGTGTGTTTCTGTGTATGTCTGTTTAATGGCAGGAAACAAATTGGGTGTCAAGGGTTGTGTGTGCGTGTGTGTTTGCGTGTGTATCTGTTTAATGGCAGGAAACAATGTGGTGGTGAAGGGTGGTGTGTGTATTTCTGTGTATGTCTGTTTAATGGCAGGAGACAGGGGGATGGTGTCGAGATGTGTGTGTGTTTCTGTTATTCCTGTTTAATTGCCAGAGAGTGTGTGATGGTGTACCATTGTGTGTGTGTGTGTGTGTGTGTGTGTGTGTGTGTGTGTGTGGTGTGTGTGTGTGTGTGTGTGTGTGTGTGTGTGTGTGTGTATATCTGCTTAATAGCGGGAGACAACATGGTGGTGGAGGGTTGTAATGTGTGTTTCATTGTATATTTGACTAATGGCAAGGAACAGAGTTTTGGTGGAGGGTTGTGCGTGTGTGTTTCCGTGTATATCTATTTAATTGAAGGAGACAGCGTGCTGATGGAGGGTTGTGTGGGTTTTTCTGCACATATCTGTTTAATGGCAGGAGATAGGCTAGTGGTGGAAGGTTATGTGTTTGTGTTTCTGTCAATAACTATTTAATAACAAGACACAGATACTGTTGCAGGTTGGTGTGAATCTGTTTCTGTGTATCCCTGTTTAATGACTTGAGACAGGGTCGCGATGGATGGTTGTGTGCATGTGTGTTTTATTTATATATCAGTTGAATTACAGGAGACAGCGTGTTGTTAGAGGGTTGTCTGTGTCCATTGCTGTGTATTTCTGTTTAATGGCAGGAGACAGAGTGGTAGAATGGGATTGTGTGTGTGTGTATTTCTGTATATATCTGATCAATAGCAGGAAATAACTTGGTGGTGTAGGGTTGTGTGTGTGTGTTTCTGTGTATGCCGGTTTACTGACAGGAGACTACGTGGTGGTGCAGGGTGGTTTGTCTGTGCTTCTGTGTATATCTGTTGTGGTTCTGTTCACTGAGCTGGGAATTTAATTTGCAGACGTTTCGTCCCCTCTGTAGGTGACATCCTCAGTGCTTGGGAACCTCCTGTGAAGCCCTTCTGTGATGTTTCCTCAAGCTTTTATAGTGGTTTGTCTCTGCCGCTTCCGGTTGTCAGTTCCAGCTGTCCGCTGCAGTGGCCGGTATATTGGGTCCAAGTCGATGTGTTTGTTGATAGAAACTGTGGATGAGTGCCATGCCTCTAGGAATTCCCTGGCTGTTCTCTGTTTGGCTTGTCCTATAATAGTAGTGTTGTCCCAGTCGAACTCATGTTGCTTGTCATCTGCGTGTGTGGCTACTAAGGATAGCTGGTCGTGTTGTTTCATGGCTAGTTGGTGTTCATGGATACGGATCGTTAGCTGTCTCCCTGTTTGTCCTATGTAGTGTTTTGTGCAGTCCTTGCATGGACTCCATCAAGTCACATTTCAAAAATCATTTTAATCCACGTGCTCAGACATATAATGAAACATCTCTGTGGGATGTGAACCTTTAGGCTCAGAGGTCAGGGCACTACCATCACTCAACAATAGCCCCTAAAGCTGCAACATGATTTTCCTGTCTGTTTGTTCATCAGCTTTCTTTGAACATACTGTGACACACCCCCACAATAGAATCGAGGTCATCTGTTCCAGAGCAAGTGACACTACCACAAGTTCATGGAAGGGAATCGAATCCAGAGCTCTGCCCCATGGGAAGGGGTGCTATCCACCACACAAGATTTAAACCATGCCCAGAATTTTAAGTGTCAGTTTTCAGCTCTATATGGATTTATTACATTCTGATTAACATTACTGAAAACACAGGCAACAGTTCTCATTGTTAAACAAATAAAAGCTATTAGCCTCAACTATAGGATGATGAGTGCACGTGCTCTGCCAAGCAACTTCTTTAATTGCTTGGCTATGATTTCCAGCTTAAATGGCTATTATCTGCAATCTGCAATACTAGGGCAAGAAACCTTGCAATGTGAGGGATCTCGAATAGATATCAATACTGAAACACCAGGGATGAGGAAAGAGCACAATTTCTGGCCAAAAACACTGGCCACTATTTCTAACCTCTGACATGTGGCTTTCCTCTTCCTGAAATTATTATGTGATACAAGGCATCGGTTTACTTTCCAGCCTCTCCTTACCCTCTCCTCCCTCTGCTTGCACAAAGCAAATCAAGCTCTTGGTCTTTGGGAAACTCAAGGCCTGTGTTTGTAGGCTTCCTGGAGAGGGGAGGGTCTTTTAAACCTGAAGCAGGAGGGTGAAGGGGCAGTAATATCACTCACTGAGTTTAACTTGGATAAATGCGAGGTATTGCATTTTGGTAAAATAAAAAGCGGGGGCTTATGCAATTAATAGTAGTGCGTTGGTAGTGTTGTAGAAAAGAGGGACCCACAGGTGCCGATCGAATTCACAGAAGTTTGTGGCACTTATAGACAAGCTGTTTAAGGCTACTTCATTGCTCAGACATTTGGGGTTAGAAATTGAGAAGTCATGCTGAGATTGTGCAGGACATTGATGAAGCCTCTTCTGCAGTACTGTGTGAAGTTCTGTTATTGGAAGGAGATTATTAAGCTGAAAGGGGTTCAGATGAGATATATCAGGATGTCACCAGGAACACCTCATCTTCTGCCTCGGGAACCGACTAACACACTGCATAAACATTGGACTCACAAATTTTCAAATCTCCCCTTGACAACCCAGATCGCAAATCCAAACCTGCGACTCAGATCCGACCTCTCGTGGGAACTACCTATCCATCTTCCTTCCCACCGATCTGCTCCAACTCCCCACTGACCTATCACTATCACCTCATAGCTTCCCCCACCAACACCAACCTTTCCCCCAGCCTCACCCCCACCACCCATTTATCTCTCAGCCCCTTTGCCCCTTCGCAGTTCTGAAGAAGTGCCCTGCCGGAAGCGTTTATTCTCTTGCTACTCGGATGCTGCCTGACCTTCTGTGCCTGCTCCACTATCATGCTTTATCTACACTGAATTCTCCAACATCTGGAGTCCCCATTATCTCTTAGGTACAATTCTCTGTTAACATATCAATGCCGTCTGTCTGTTATAACCCCACGCTGACTTAGGTACATATTGTCTCCACATCATGGCCTATAAAAGTTCTCTCAAGCTCTTATTGATATTGTCATGCCTCAGCAGTAGTTACAGGGTCTATGTTTCCATTTATAAGCAGAGACGCATGTTGGCGTTCCTACAAACCTTTGGCATTACTTTCATATCCAATGCAGACTGAATGGTTACACACAATTATCTACCATACTCAACATTCGTTCCCTCAGTCAGCCTCGCATATCCAATCCAGACTGTGTAAATGTTAATCATCATTTTGAATTGTAATAAAATAATATTGAATTGAAAGGCGTTAGCTGCAGCTATTTGTTCAGTGACTGTGATTAATGTCAGTCTCCGTGGATCCTAAATGTGTCACTGGAGGGCTTGCCTCTTTTATTAATTAAGGATTCAGTTCAATGTGTTATCCCATAGTATGAGTGGGAGCATCGCCGACAGTACTAACAGGGATCAGCAGCTCCAGAGAGACAGGGAGGAGATATCAGAATCTGAGAACATTAGACTGAATGATCCAACAATGGAGAGGAGTTTTTCCACTAGTCTTCACTGGCTTTCCAAACCTTGGGTATCATTAGTATGGAGGATCTATGATGTACTGATTGTTATTCAAGCTGGTTACTATCCCATCCTCGCTATAGTTGGTGTGCCTGGTAAGTCATTCTAACTGTCTATTAAAGCAGGTTAAACTGAATTGTTGTTCATGTTATTGAAATTAGGAAAGGTGGAAGTCATTGTTTTCAGCTCTAATGAAAAATCCCATTCCTTAGAAATTATAATGAGCAAATTACTACTTTCAAATGACTCACCAATATGCGAGGAGAAACTCTAAAACTTCATAATCCTTCTCGCCCTGCACAGATCGATATCTCCATATCCTCCCCATTCGCTAATTCTGTCCAATATCACCATCATGATACTCCAACTCCTCCTCAGCCACAGTGCACCTTCTGAGTAGACCATCATTTGAGCCTCTGTTAAATCCGGAATAACCTGCTTCAAGCCCCTTCTAACCACATGTCAATCACAAAATAATTGCACTTGAAATGTTTAACTTGTTCTCTGCACAGAAACTGTCTGACGGGAAGATAATTCATGGTGCTCAAGTCATTGAATCATGATCTAGAGCCACAGAATAATAATCTGTTAATATGAAGGAAATTGGTGGCATTGAAGTGAAACCATCATCATTAAGTATAAAAAGCCCATCTGCTTGCTTCATGTCCTTTAGTGAAGGCAATGGGTCATCCTTCCCTGATCAGGTCTCTGTGCGACTGTAAACCCACAGCAATGTGTTTTACTCTTTACTGTCCTGTGGAACAGCTGAACCAGCGACTCAGTTCAAGATAGGCATAACATGTTGGCCTGACCTATGAGGGAAGAATAGTTTCCCATATTCCTCCAGCTCATTTCCATTCAGGTGGGTGACTATTCGTTATTTCAAGTGCATTCTTCTTAGCCTTTTCCCTGAGTGTGATGTTCATCTCCCATAGCACCTCTGGTGTTGGCTGTGTTGATGCTCACATATAGATGCAAGGAGCTTTTAAATTCCACGTCAGTCGCAGTGTCGCGAGAAGGGAAGGCTTTTTTACGCCACAGGAAAGAAACGGAGATGTCTCAGTGAGGAACAGGAATTATTGTGATCAAACCTGAGAGTGTTGTTGAGGCAGTCTTGGGAAATTGTGTACAGATTTTCTTTCCCTTATAAGAAATAATCGTCCTGCCACAGAGAGAGTGCAAAGGTTTTTCACCAGACTAATCCCTGGGATGGTGGTAAAATGAGGGCTGAATGAAGATTAATATTTAGCGCTGTGAGAGAATGAAAGACGATTGCATTGAAACTTAAGGGGAATGGACGTCTCTCATGATATTCTAAACAGATATTGATACGGTGATAAAATCCATGGCTTGTTTTTACTCGGGTTACAAGAGCCTCTGAGGACGTTCCCCTCACCCCACCCCCACTCCCTATATCGATAGAGAGAGCGAGAGAGAGAGAGAGAGAGAGAGAGAGAGGGTCAGACTTTGAATATAGTGCATTTGGTGTGTGATCCTACATTAAACATCACGTTATCCAAAATCCTGACAGCAGCCACAATGCCTTCATTCCAAAACAGTTAACTATTCCCATCATCTTCTTACCTCCATGGAGAACATGGGTCTGTCTACTCAGGGATGGAAGATGCCTCTCTGAGACTTGATACAAAACATCTGGCTTCCCTCCTCACTGCCAGCAAACCACGTTAAAGTAGCAGACGTTCCACCAGCAATGGACCCACGAGAAACCTCGTCCAGCCATCGATGAGTGCAGTCCCTGCTCCATTGGTTTGTTGTATTGGAGCATCAGTGACACCCTCCTGTTCATGTATAACAATCTCGTGGGCTGAATGGCCTCCTCCAGGTCCCATGAAACAGGTTCAAGGGTCTGATTGGACCCTACCTGATCCTGTTTAACAGTTCGATGTACTGACCAGACCCCTTCTCTTCCTGTGGAACAAGCAGGAGTATTCAATGGGCTGTCCCTCTCCTTGTTCAATAGTTTTGATGGGCTGAATGGCTTCCACATTTCTGTATGTAAACAGCTTGAGATGTTGAATGAGCTCCTCTTTTAACTGTGTCTGACGGCACTGTTACATGAATGTTACCGACACTTTAACAGCACAGGCCTGAATGCTGTCCGGCATCAGGAGCTGATGGGAGACAAAATGTTCTGAACATTGTGTAACCCTCAGTGAGTATCCCCACCTCCGGCCTTATGATGAGGAAAGACTTTGATAAAGCAGCTGAAGATGTTTGTGCTGAGGAAGCTACCCTGAGGATCTCCTGAAGAGATGTCCCGGGACTGAGAGGATTTTCGGCTTCCACACACAGGCATCTTCCTTTGTGCTCTGAAAGGCCCCAGCCAGTGGAGAGGGGACACCTGATTCCCATTAAGCTCAAATAATATGGCGCTTCCAATGACATTCGCAGTGAAATACTGCCTTTATATCAAAGCTATTCACTCTTTGCCGAGCCCCTATGTTCCCCTTTTGTTCACATCAATAGGTGACGGTGTCTGTGTGGGGAATGTTTTCCTCTCACAGAGGGTAGTGAATGTCAGAAATTATCTTGTCTCGACAGCTCGGGGAGCTACATCACTGAAAGTATTTAAAAAGGAGGTGGATGGATTTTTGACCTGTCAGAGAGCTGAGGGGGTGTGAAGAATTGAACATTAAATATGAGTTATTACGAACAGTAGATCGGCCATGATCGTATACAATGTTTTGATTATCCGAACTACCTGATCCTGTTCCTTATGTTCTCATATTCTGTAATTACAGAGTTAATGTTCATATTTTTCCTGCATGTTCTGTTATTAAATGCTCCAATTAGAGAGAGCAAAGTACTTTATGAGTCACCACTTCATGAGGTCTGGGGGCTGAATTCACAGTGAATCTGGGTCTATACCGTGACCAACAAATGAAGCCCAAGTTGCAGAGAGGAGACACTCTGTAAAGCGACCAGAGTTGTCTTTCGAACCCAGGCGGGATTTTGAAGTAACATTTTCCAACCCACACCAAACTATGTGTAACAGCCTGGAGGGAATGAATGAGATCCTGTGTTACTGTGGACCAGGTATTTGGAGCAAGATGCCCCATCAGCACCAGTGCAGGAGATGTGAGGGGCTGAATTGAACATAGGAACATAGGACTGAAGAGCAGGATTGGGTCATTAGACACGTTGTCACTTCTTCACAAGGCACTAAGATCGTAGCTGCTCTGATTGTGGTTTCAGCAGCACTTTTCTGTCTGCATACAATTTTCCGACATGCACTTGTCTGTCAAATGCTTAAATACAGCACAACTTTGAACAAATGCAATCATCCAGGCACCACAAACGTTTGGAAAAGGGAATTCCCACTTGAACAGTCCAATAAGTATTTTTCATTTGTATTCCGACAAATGCTGGAGGGTCACTGTGTCCTTTTCCAGTCCCATTCCTCCACTGGCTACAACAAATTTTAAATGTAGCCAGTTTAGTGTTATGACCAATTGTATAGGACACAGACTGGGTCATTTTTGAGAAAAATGTGAGATGCAGGAAGTTGAACTCACAACAAATGGTAAAAGAAAGAGTGTCCCAAATGTTCTTTGCCTTTGAAATTATTCTGCTCACACAAGCCGCTGGTAGTGGGATTTATTTGTGGAACAGTTGAATTTGGCTGAACTCACTTTGCTTCCAGCAATGGAGAGATTTCAATGAGCCCTCAGTTGGAATCCTTCACAAGTGGTGAAGATTTTATTGTCTCACATTTTGATATCCGGTGAACAAAGTAAGAGAGAGGGGTCAATCAGCTGCTGCTTCTCAGGCAGGGAAAATATTTCTCCCTCTCTGTGTTGAACCATACAATAATATCAACTGAACATCAAACTGGGCCATGTGTGCTCTCCTGGAGCATTCTCCGGAACGGATGATGATGGACGATATGAAAGTGCATCATGGTTGTTGTTGTACACAGTGTCTTTCATTACAAAACAAAAGTTCCTGCTTTATCATCTGATGACATGTTTATATGCATCTGTATAATTTGTAAATATCGGTCGATGTCTATATAATACGTGTGTTGATATCAATACATCATATTCTTAAATTTCTTCTTTAACATTAAACGCCTTAACAAGAGGAAACACGCATCCAGCTGAAACACCTTTCAGAAAGTCATGTATTGTCCAAGAAGATTTCTCACCTCAGATCAAAACTGATAATCCCCCATAACAAAAGGCCTTCCTTCCAGGAATGTGTGAAGGGAAACATCTATGAAAATCTTCTGAAAGAATCATATTTTTTTTTTAAGTTTAGGCGATCAAAACTGCACACAGTGTATCCGATGTGGTCTCAGCAATGCCCTGTTCCGTTGCAGTGAAACATTCCTCATTAAACGTGATAACCTTTGCCAGAAACAGCATCATTCCACTTATCTTCCAAATCACTTGCTGCATCTGCAGACTGACTTCATATGATTCATGTCCCAGGAACATAGAAACTGCCTGTATCACAAAGTTCTGCACTCTCTCTCCATTTAAATTGTTCGCCATTGTTTTATCCTTCCTTCCACTGCAGACAACTCATCTTATGTTCTTTCTGCTGAAGGTTTGCTCACTAACCTTCCCTGTCTGTATCACATAGCAGACTCAATAACTCCATTTGATGACATATTGAACGATCATCTTGGTGATGCGTTAATTGAGCTTCGCGCCATTCACTTCCCTTCCTCCAGATCTTTGATACAGATTATTTGGCATTGATGATCCCACAGTGATCTCTAGAGCACTACACTAGTTACAGCTTTGCAACCTGAAAATAAACATTTACCTCTACTCTCTATTTCCTGTTAACGATAGCTTCCCTGTTCCTGTGCAGCAGTTCGGGCGGGTTGAATGGTCTCCTCCTGGGCTGTGTAATGTACTCACCGAACTGAATTACTTCATTCTTTATTCCCGTGTAACTCCTTCGATGGGCAGAATGGTCTTCTCCCGTCTCATTGTAACGATCCTGCCTGATTGAAAGGGGTGGTCCCCGACCTTGTAACAACATCAAGGGGTGGATGGAGGGAACAACACAAGGGGTAGGGGCAGCAGTGCATCTCTGTAACAGACCCAAGGGTGGATTGAGGGAACAACACATGGGATAGGTGCAGCAGTATATCTCCGTAACAGCCTCGAGGGTGACTGAGTGAACAACACATGGGGTAGAGACAGCAATATATCTCTGTGATAGCCTTGAGGGGTGGATAGAGGGAATAACACATGGGGTAGGGGCAGCAGTATATCTCTGTGATAGCCTGGAGGGGTGGATAGAGGGAACAACACAAGGGGGAGGGGCAGCAGTGCATCTCTGTAACAGACCCAAGGGTGGATTGAGGGAACAACACATGGGATAGGTGCAGCAGTATATCTCCGTAACAGCCTCGAGGGTGACTGAGTGAACAACACATGGGGTAGAGACAGCAGTATATCTCTGTGATAGCCTTGAGGGGTGGATAGAGGGAATAACACATGGGGTAGGGGCAGCAGTATATCTCGGTGATAGCCTGGAGGGGTGGATAGAGGGAACAACACAAGGGGGAGGGGCAGCAGTATATCTCTGTAACAGCCTTGAGGGTTGATTGAGGGAACACCACATGGTGTAGGGGCAGCAGTACATCTCTGTAACAGACCCAAGGGTGGATTGAGGGAACACCACATGGTGTAGGGGCAGCAGTACATCTCTGTAACAGACCCAAGGGTGGATTGAGGAACAACACATGGGGTAGGGGCAGCAGTTGGCCTTTTGGCTGCACCATTCAGAACGCTCATGGCTGATCCGATTGTGTCTGACTATCTGTCTCCTGTCTGTTCCCAATAAACATTGGCTCTCCTGTGAAGCAAAGATCAGTCAAGCTCAACGTTGAATATCTTCAATAACTGAGTTTTCACTGCTCCCCGAGGATGAGGACACCACAGGTAGCACAACAGTAAAGTGAAAGGGACGTCCTTATTTCATTGTGGGACCCGTTATTTTAAACTGTGTTAACCTAACATCAAATTACGACTTCTTTTCCGACATAAGGACAGAATAATTAGGAATAAACATAAAGCATATCGGATTTCAAACTTGTCCCATATTCCCACTGACCCTTTCCAATCAAATATGTATCAAACCTAGCCTCTGCTGCTGTCTCAGAAGGAGAATACCTGATAGCATAACACCACAAGAACATTAAAGCAAGTTTGTGTCTATGTCTGTCTGTCTGTGTATCAGCCTGTGTGTTTCTTAACTGTGTTTGTGTCTATTCGTACGTGACTGTATATGTATGTGTGTTTCTACCTGTGTGTATGCCTATCTCCTTGTAAGTGTTGTGTGTCTTCGTATATTGGGGTGTTTGCCAATACTTCTGTGTATTTCTGTGTCTGCGTCTCTGTGCAGTGAGGTATCTGTGTCCTTTTTTGGATGTGAAAGGACTGTCGTTGGAACTGCCAGTGGGTTTAAAGTAAGAATCGTCTTTCACTGAACATTGCTCCTTAATCGGTCGGTGGGACATGGATGTTTCAGAATCTCCACACGAGGCATTCCAGTCCTTTCCAGCTCATACCAGGGTCCTCCCCACATGGCAGGGGGAAGGGCTGAGGGAATAGATTTCGGGCACTCCACCACCCGACTTTGCCTTTCTGTCCTATTCCAGGCTCTTCCTCCTGGAATGGGAGAAAGGGAGGTTGGGAGGGTGAGTGGGAATTGGTGACCCTGCTGTTAGTGCTGGTGTAGTTGGGGGGAATTGTGAGGTGCCAGGAATGAGTCAGTCGACAGTTTTGAATCCATATAATATTATTAGTGTGTGTGTGGGAGGAGGGGGGGGTATTGTGTAGGTGGCAGAGAAAGTGAGGAAGAAAGTTCCTGAATTCAATAGTGAGAGTGGTAGTGCCTGAGCCTTATCTGGAGATAGAGCGTGAACCTTGTTCGGGGGTAGGTGCTATAACAGATATACAGTGAGTGAAAGTGAGCAGAGTATACAGTACCTGTTATCCTGACAGAGCGTGGAAGAAATCGACGCTTATCCTGTATTGCAGGACATTTCTTCAGATCATCTCAGCGTCGAGGTGAGGCTCCCTGAATGTCTTGTCCAAATCTGTCACTAATAACAGCACAGACCTTTCCCTCAGCTTCCACAGAATCAATTTAGGTAGATCTTACAGATAGCAAGGAGAAGCAAATATTGATGTGTTATATATCAAAACCAAAACGCTAGCAGAAAATCTCAGCATCATATGCTCCAGAAATTAGATAGGCAAGTATTGTGGATACTGCAATCTTATTGGATGGTCTCAAGTTGCGTCTAAACTGCGTTAACTAAGTGACTGCTCATGTTGTGAAAAATAAATTCTGTAAGTGTATATGAGATAGGTTCAAGAATATGTTGTGAAACAAACTAGAGAGCAGGTTATTTTGGATTTGGTATTGTGTGGTCAGAATGACGAATTAATTGCCTTGTACTGAAGCAGAATTTAAGGAATAATAACATTAATAAGGTGCATTTTACAAGGCGTCTGCGTACAATAGAGAATGCTTGAACTTTCGAGTTTAACATCATGGAAGACGAGAGGCTAAAGGATCAAGATAGTTCCAGTGAATTGGGAAAGTACAATATAACATTCAGTGGGAGACAAGCAACGGTTGTTAGTGTCATAGAGTCCAGCAGCACGGAGACAGGCCATTCAGCCCAAACTGTCCATTCTGACAAAAATGTCCATCCACGCTAACCCCATTTCCCTGCCATTGCCCCGTATCCTTCTAATCCTTTCCTATCCGTGTATTTGTCCAAATGCTTTTTAAAGGATGTTAATGTATCCGCCTCAATCACTTCTCCTGGCAGCTTGTTCCATATGCGTACCAGCCTCTGTGTGTAAAAAGATTGTTCCTCAGGTTCCCTTTTATTTTTTCTCCTCTGACCTTAAACTGATGCCCTCTACTCTGTGATTGCCCAACCCTGGGAATAAAAAAAACTCGGCACATTCACTCTATCCAGGCCTGTCATGATCTTACAGACTTCAATATGATCCTCCCTCAGTCTCACACACACATAAGTAAAAAGTCCTAGTTTGTCCAACCTCTCCACAGTCCATTGAGGCCTTGGCAATATCCTTATAATCTTTCAGCATTCTTTCCAGTTTAATAACATCCTTCCTATAGCACAGTGAACAAGACTGAACATAACACTACAAATATGGCCTCAACATATTTGTAACTGCAGCACAATTGCGAAATTTTGATATTCAGTGAAATACACTGATGAAGGTCAATGTGCCAAAAGCTTTCTTCCCTGCACTGTATACCACTGAATAAACTTTCAGTGGACCATGCACCTGAATCCCAAGGTCCCTCTGTTCCACTACACTCCTTAGGACCCAACCATTCGCCAAGAAAGTCCAACCTTGATTTGACTTTCTAAAATGCAAGAACGTACAGTGATCAATATTAAAATATGTTTGCAAATTCTCAGGCGACTTCCCAAGCTGATCAAAGTACTGTTGTAATTTCTGAAATTTTTGATAAACTTCCTCACTCTCCATGATGCTGCCTGTTTTTGTGTCGTCTTCAAACTTATAAATCATGTCTGTACATTCTCTTATGAATCACAGATTTATGTAATATGCAGTGGAATAAGAACCAACATCTGAGGCATTTCACTAGTCACAGGCCTCCAGTCTGACCAGCATTCTTCCAATATTACCCTCTGCTTCCTACCATCAAGCCAATTTTGTACCACATTTTCCAGCTTCCCCTCAATTTCCAACCTTCCAGAGCAGTGTAACATGTGGAACCTTACTGAAGGCCTTACTGGAATCCATATAGACTACGCACGTATACTACCCTTGCCTTCTCAACGTTGCTGGTCACTTCATCAAAGAACTCTAGCACATTTACGAGTCATGATCTCCCATCACAAAGCTGTGATGAATTTGATGAAGGGCTTTTGCCGAAACATTGATTTTCCTGCTCCTCGGATGCTGCCTGACCTGTTCTGCTTTTCCAGAACCATTCTCATCTTACTCCGAACCACACCCTGTCTTTCCAAATGCAGGTGTATCTAATCTCTGTGAATCCTCTCAAGTAACCTACCCACTAGATATTAGATTTACTGGTCTTTAGTTCCCAGGTTTATCATTGTAGTTTTTCTTGAATATGGGCTCAGCATCTGCTACACTCCAGTCGTCCAGGACCTCAATCGTTGGCCAACAATGATAGAAAAAAGCCAAGCAGCACTCATACAATTTCTTCATTGTCCTTCTATCCTCCTGCAGTGTTCCTGAATGTATCTGGTCAAGACAAGGATATTTTAGAAATACTGCGAAGTCTGAAAAATACGTCTATTTATTTCAGGTACAAACACGAAAGAGTGAGAAAGTGAGTAAATGATGTTTAAAATAACAAATTAGAAAATATATTATTCATAGGAAGTGACTTCAGAAGAATTACAGAAATTCTGGTAAGCTGAGACTTCTCAGAAATGAACGATCCAGGAAAGGAAAGTCATGAAACTGATAAGGAAATCAAAAAGAGAACATACCTGCTAACAAACAGGAACACAAAGACTGCATCAATCTGCGATCTATATTTCAAAGGAAACAAAATAAAAGCAAGATCAAATGTGGAAATTTGTAATCGGGAGAGGAGGGTTCATTGTGAAGCACAGGGAAATGACCAAGAAAAGAACAAGTTACTTTGCATCTGTCTTCATGGAGGAAGATCCAGAAAATCCCCCAGCAATACCAAGTAATCATATCGGTCTCTTGGAGCTAAAGACATAAAGTCAATTCATATCAGTAACAAGGTAGTACTTGAACATGGAGCTGGATTGAGCATTGCTAAGTCTGACGAAACAGATGTACGTCCTATCAAAATGTTGGAAATAAAACACCAATAGTAGTGTTAATTGCACTGTCGATGACTTTGTTTTATTTTCCTGTACATTCTGCAGAGACTGGAAACTATTGTGAATAGACGTGATCCAAGCACTATCGATGAAGGGAAGGCATCCAAACAGTTACACCGAGTAACGGACATAGTGTGGAGAACTGCAGACCAATTAACTTGACATTCGTAGGGAAACTGTTAGAATCTATTGCTCAGGATGACTTTTTTGATACCTGGAAATTAACAACAACAATGAAGAGAATCAGCATGCATTTCTGATAGAGAATCATACTTGATAAACTTTGGAATTGTTTGAAGTTGTTTCTTACAGCATCGATAATGGGGAATCAGTAGAAGTGGCATATACTGGATTTTCGGAAGGGTTTCTATACGAAGTCAGTGAGTTCGTAAATGCAATGAATGTGAAGGGAATTTGGAGGATTACATGTAAGGGGAAAGTTAAAGTGTGGTTCGCCTTCGTTTAAGAGAGTCAGAACATTGATGTAAAGACATGTTGAAGCAGTTTCACAGTGTGTTGGTGGGACTGTACCTGGAGTATTGTGCACAGTTTTGGTGACCGAATCTCAGAAAGAATATACTGACCACAGAGGATGTGCAATGGAAATTCTCCAGATTAATCCCTCAGATGGTGAGATTGCCTGCAGAGGAAACTCGGCCTGTGTTCTCTCGAGCTTCAAAGAAAGAGAGGTAGATCTCAGTGAAATTTAAAAATTCACAAAACATATGACAACTTGGAAATTAACAGAACACATCCCTCGCTGCCTATTCCACATTGAAGGCAAATAATGGCAGGATCTGGGACAGGCCAGTTATGGCTGCAATAAGGTGGAAATTCATCACTTGGAGAAGACGGACTAACACAGGGGCATGGAAATCTACTGGTAGGGCAAGATTAGGGAGAATGTTCTGATATTCTCCAAGTGTATCCAGTAGAACAGAATAATCAAGGAACAGGTAGGCCTCATTAGTGACTTGCCAAGTTGCATCCAAATCAACTTTAGTGGTAGGAGACAGAGGGTGGTGGAAGAAGGCTGTTTGTGTGATTGGAGGCTCGTGTCTAATGGTGTGCCACAGGGATCAGTGCTGCGTCTCTGATTTGGAGGTGTTGGTGTTGGACTGAGGTGGTCAAAGCTGAAAATTGCATAACACCAGGATATAGTCCAAACGTTTACTCGGCAGCACTAGCTTTTGAAGCACTTCATCAAAGCGCACAACGACCTGGTGAATAAGCAGCGCTTCGAAAGCTCGTTATGGGAGCCACATTACAGGAAGGATATGATTGTACTGGAGGGGGTGGAGAGGAGATTCACCAAAATGTTCCCTGGGATGGCGTATATCAGCTATGGAGAGAGGCTGGATAAGCTCGGGTTGTCTACTTTGGAGCGGAGAAGGCTGAGGGGTCTGTGAATCAGAAGAATAAGATTACGAGGGACATGGACAGTGTGGATAGACAGCAGCTGTTCCTTTTAGTCAAATGGCCCCACTTTTAAAGTGAAGGATTTAAGGTTTAGTGAGGATTTGAGGATTGTTTTTCACCCAGAGTGTGTTGGGGTCCGGAATGCACTTATTGAGAGGGAAGTCGTCATGGTACCCTCAAAACCTTTAGAAAATACATGGTTGTGCATTTGAAATGCCATAAGATTCACAGCTACGGGTCTTGTGTCTGAAAGTGGGCCTAATGTAGACCGTGCTGTACTTCTGATGGAACAGAGACTGTGCTTCTGTTATTGTATGGATGTGGGAGGTCAGTCGTTGAGTGGCTTAAGATGGGAATTGATGGGTTTCTGAAGAATATCTTAACAAAGTTTATCAGACAGAACTTGTAATATTTTCTGAAAATATGTCAATGGCAAAATTAAGAGAAAAAATGTGCAGCTTTCCTACAGTCTGATACCAGATAATTGAGGACAGGGAAATAGCAGAACTATGGAATAAATACTTCAGATATGCCTTCACAGAAAGAAAATAATAAAGAAAACTTCCTAGAAATGCTAGAGAACTTTAGTCTGGTCAGAAAAAGGGAATAGCAACTGAATTAGCAATTGAACAGTTTTAGAGAAAAATATTGGACTGAAATTAATGGGCATAGACAAAGTCAACAGAGATTTATGAAATGGGAGTTATATTTGCGAAAGTGGCTTTTAGCAAAATTATGGAGAAGTTGTCAATGCAATACGATTGGAATCTCAAAAAGATTTTTAATAAAGCCCCTAGCCTTTTGTGCAAATTCGAATTCTGTGGGACTGGGGCTAATATATGGTCATTATTTTAGAATGGGAGAGCTGGCATAAAACAGTGAGTAAGAATAAAACCATGTTTTTTGTTAATGGAAGGCTTAGAGAATATAACAAGAATCGAGATTTGACATCCAGATATTCTCAATACACAATTTGATTGAGGGGCTCAAATGCAATATTCCCAAGTCTGCTAACAGTACTAAACGAAGTCAGCTTGCGAGTGGATGAGGAGGATGCAAAAATGATTCCAAGGTGATTGAGACAAGAGGAGAGACTGGGCAAATAAGTGATCGAAGGAGAGCAATGGGAGAAATGAGATGTTGTGCACTTTGATGGGAACAATAGAATGGCAGCCTTTCATTTGCAAAGGGAGTGGTTGAAAAATGTTGATTGATAAAGGTACTTTAGCTGCATTTTTGTTTTATTTCTGTGCAGCCCTCCGAGTCCATGTCAGGCAGTGAGCTCTGAAGCCAGAAATAATACTTGGAATGGTATTGGCAGGCTGACCAGTGTATATAGACCCAGCAAGGGGGGAGCTGTAACATTGAAATCGATCTGTATCTCCCTGTACACCAGTCAGTGAAAGTAATATTGCAGGAGTAGAAAGCAGGTAGGCCGATAAATGGTGTATTCACCTTCATTTCAGGGGGATTTGAATGGGGCAGTAAGGGTCATGCATTATTGTTCAGTTCCCAGTGGATGGCACGCCATGCTGGACACAATGTTTGAGCATCTTTGACCTATTTCTTTGGAAATTTTCCAAAAATAGAAATCGCTGAAGAAACTAATGAAAATGTTGCAGCATCTTCTGGAGTGAATGCAGAGTTAAACTTTCAGGTCCAGTGACACTTTACAAAGCGCCCAGTTTCTCAAGCAATTTTTTGTATTTTTATTTACAGTATCCATAATTATTTGTTTAGTTGAGATTTTGTTCTGTGCCTATTCATTCTGGAGAAACTCAGCAGGTCTGTCAGCATCTGCAGAGACAGAGAAAAAGCGTTAGCATTTTAAGCCAAATGTGACACTTCTTCTTGACGCATAAGGGCCAAATGAAAGCAGGTGGGACGAACTTAATTTGGAAAACTCGTCCAGCATCTACATTTAGAAAAGCTTCATGCAGGGTCCGAGTGGTTTTATGAAAGGTAAATTATACTCAGACCTGTAAAATTACGCAAAGTATTTCTGGAGAGGGCTGAGAATGTAACAAGCGGATTTGATAAAGGGGATCTGGCAGACACCAGGCTTTCCAGAATTTTTCCACAAGGTATTACAAAATAAAAGTTCTTACACAAGACAGAAGCTCGTAGGATGATGGATAATGTATTAATATGGGATGATGATTGGTTAGCACATAGAAATCGGAGAGTCAGGATTAATGAATCTTCATGATATAGTTGTATCTGCTGGAGTACCACAGCTATGTCCGATGGCATCAGTTCTTTACAATCTATACTGATAGACAGAAGGAGGGAGTTGAGTGCAACATACATCCGAGTTTGTGGATGACGCTGAGAACCAAAAGGCAGGCTGTTATTTAATGGAGAGGACTTTCAGAAAAGGAGCAGTACAAAGGGATTGGATTCTTCCAGTGTATGAAACATAAAGTCAGCATGCTGATGCAGCAAATAACTAGGTTGGTTCAAAAGATGGGTTCCTGGTGTGAAAGGATTGTGTTATTGAGAATCTCTAAAATGGTGAGGTGATTATTCATTGGGGTTTAAATGATTGAGGAGTGGTTCTGCTGAAAAATACAAGACACAGAGAGGGGTTGACGTGGTAGATGTTGAGAAGTTGTTACCATTCCTGGGTGGAGTCTCGAACTCGAGGACATAGATACCGAATATGGAACATCGATTTCAATCTGAGTTGCCAAGTGATGCTTTCTCTCAGAAGGTAGTGAATGTCGGGAATTCCCTGACCCAGAGAAGCGTGGAGGAATACAAGGAGTCAGCAAGAAAGTGGAGTCGAGCACTGGAGTAGATCAGCCATGTTCGTATTAAATGACAAGGCAAGCTTGAGGGGCCGAATAGCCTACTCTTGTTCCTACTTTTTAATTTCACATGTTATGCTTTTGCAAAGTAACTGGTTATTATCCCAGAAGTTGTGTTGTGTAATACTACATTCGGGTGAGCAGAGGATTTGTTTGAATTAACTCTGAGTGAAGTATGGGGGCTATATTCACAGTAAATCTGGGTCTGTAATACGACCCACATCTGTCGCAGACGTTGTGGAGAGGGGAAGCCTGGAAACAGGGATTGGGGGTGAGTGTCACTTCCTGACCCAGCCTCGGTTTTCCAAGTCCATTTCCAAAACTGCACCTAACCATCGGAGTGGCCTCAATCTGCCGCTGTATAGCAGATCCAAAGGACCGAATGGAACAGGAGAACATAGGACTGAGGGACACGAGGGGGCCATTCGGCCCTTTGACACTACTCCACCAGTAAAGTATGCCATGACTCATCTCATTGTGGTCCCAGCTGCACTTTTCTCTCCATGCACCATTATCCCTGATTCACCTGTCTGCAGACAATCAGACAAAGCCAGCCTCGATATAATATAAAGATTCAGCCATCCCAAACCTCTGGGAAAGAGGATTCCCACGTGAATGAATTCCCACTTTGTGAATTTCTTCTCACTCCAGTTGTGACTGAGGATGGAGGGTGTCACTCTTTCCTTTTCTAGTCCCACTCCTCGCTGCTCACAACAAACTTTAAATGTAACCAGGTTGGTGATATGGCCGATGATAATGGTCTCAGACTGGGTTAGGTTCAGTAACAAGAACAAGTCAGGCAAATTTCTTTAGTCAGCCACAAGTTACCAACAGAACTAATGGAGGATCTGGGTTCAATTCCAACCTCGGACGACCCTCTATGTGGAGGTGGAACATTCCACTTATGCCTGTGCGGGTTTCCTCCCAGTGCTCCAGTTTCCTGCCACAGTCCAAAGATGTGCAGTTTAAAGTGGATTGCCCATAGTGCCCAGGGATGCGGAGGTTAGGTGGGTAAGCTATGGGAAATGCAGGGTTACATCGATAAGATTGGGGGGCACGTCCTGGTGGGATACTGTTTGCTGTTTGGTCAGTGTGGACTTAATGGACGAAATGTCCTGCCTCCACACTGTAGAGGTTCTATGACAATGACAATAAATTTGGACGATACAAACACCCAGTGGGTATATACCTGAACCACTCTCCTCAAGGACTCGTATGTTTTTTTTTCTCTCATTTCAAGAGTAACCTTTTAAAGCCTTTATAATTCCAGCCGTTCACCCCAGGAATACGTGAAATGAAATATCTCTGAATTGCTTCCAATGTAATCATATCTTTTCTCAAATAAGGAGACACAAAAAACTAATCTCACACTCAGATCATAATGTTTATAATTGTTTTCTCAAAGTGCTGTGCGTCTTTGGAACACTCTTCCCCACGGAGCAATGGAGGCAGAGAGATTGAGTTTTTCTTTTGAGGCACAGACGGAAGGTTCATAAATAACAACAGAATCAAGGATTATCGAGGAATGGGCAGCAATGTGCAGTATGGGGGGAAATGTAGACAGTAGTATCAAATAACACGGCTTCAGAACCTGCAGGAATATAATGCAAAATGAAATGATAATATCGATAAAATGTTATGGGGGAATATAAGATGGCGGCGATCCAGAAGGCCTGCTCTGCTGGGCTCTGCATCAACACACGGGCAAAGCGGTTCTCTAATACACCCCATCCCAGCCATTTACTCAAACTTCAACACTAAATGAGTGATAGAATCCTTACTAATTTCGTTTTGTGAAGTGGAAATGACAAAACACGGGAAAGGATCGAGTAAGTCCCAACAAGCGGTGCACCCGTCAGAAGCATCGAGCATGCCTGAGGCTGCAGCTGCAACTCCCTCTGCTCGTTCGATGGACCCAGTTACTCACCAGGTCTTCGTCACTGAGTTCACCAAGTTACGTGAAATGATTGAAGCCATGATTGATGAACAGTTCAGCCATGGCTAGAGCCGCTCTCAGCCGTGCCCCAGAAACATGAGCAGCAACTTGACAGCCTTGGAAACAGAACAGACGATGCCAAGGGCCGAACTGCAGCGACAGAGACCGTGATCGATTCCTCTCGGGAGAGGATCCTCGCCCTTGAAAAACAGGTCTGCACCTTAACTGAACAAGATGACAACCTCAAGAACAGGAGTAGGATGAAGAATATTCAGATCGTCGGTTTGCTGGAGCGGACAGAAGGTGGTCAGCTGGTGAGTTTTTTCAAGAACTGGCTGCAGTGATTCCTTCACTTCGAAACTGAGGAGGGACGGGTGAAGAGTGAGACAGTTCATCGGCTACGGCACGGAAGTCAGACTCAGACCAACGCCTTCATCCTGTCATTACGCGATTACATAGTTATGGGGACAAACAAAGACTGGTGGAAGCTTTCAGAACCCGCGGGAAGATCTGATGGGTTTAATTCACGAGAGCTCCAGGATTACGTTCTTTCAGGACATTTTAGCGGCGGTGATTCAGGAAAGAAAATCTTTTGATGAGATCAGGAGAAGAGTAAGGGAACTCTGGATTCAGTATTCCTTACGGTATCCAGCGGTGCTCTGCATTGATTTCAATGGATCCACGAACTCGTGTGACTCTCCAGAGAAAGCGAAAACTTTATGGACATTTTAATGTAAGCTGGATATTTAGATAATCATGTTTCTCCTAAAGAGATTTTGTTGGATTTTTCTGGTATTAACCAGTATTAAATTATAGCCGGGACTGGGTTGAGTACTCACTTTTAACTTCTTCGTTAGTATTACTACTCTTTTTCTCTTTCTTTGCTTGTGTCTTGGGTGCAGCTCAAGCTGGAGGGTGTTACAAAGGTAGTTGCAATAACTAAGTGCCAACCGACGGGCAGTTCAAGCCCGATTTTTGTTGTTAATTGCCCAGGATTCCATATTGGTAGCGGGCACAAGATAAAGTTTTGAGATATGTAAACGTCCCCAATTCCCAATCGAGTGTGCTTGGCATTTTGGATTTTATTTCATTCTTTGTTTTTTTTGTGTGTGTGTTTAGCTTTGGAAAGTTTTGAGAACTTTTTAGTTCTAGTATTTTAGGTGGTACAGTTTTTAGGCTCAATGAGTCTTTTATTCATCAGGGATGCATAATTCGATGTGAAACTCTCGAGTTGAAATGTTGCTACAATGAGTTATGGATAATGATGTGCTTAAATGTTGTACCTGGAACATTAAGGGGAGCCATCTGCCAGTCAAGAGGAAAAATATACTTTCTAGTCTTCAAAAAGAGAGGGTGAATGTTGTCCAATTTCAGGAGATGCACCTTGATGGCAAGGAACACTTGACGTTAAAGCAGGGCGGTTTGGTCGGGGTTTTTTTCTCGTCTTTTAATACAAGGAGTAGGGGAGAAGCCATCCTAGTGAAGAAGAATCTTCCATTTAAATTACTAGATTGCATTAGACACTCACGGGAGGATCATCATCCTCAAAGTCTTGAACTATGGGAAGTAATACACTATTTCCAAAACACCCCCCCCGCCCCCCCCCCGGCGCACAATCTTAAACTCCTGGTAGATGCATTTCCAAATTAAGTTATCTTGCATTGTGGTATGTACTTGTAGAAGGAGAATTCAACTGTCTTATGGACCCACGGTGGACAGAGTGTCCAAATGTCCCCCAATACCCTCGTTATAATGTAAGCAATTAGTGGATTTGTGTGCAGAACTAGAGCTGGTAGATGTCTGGAGGCAGATATACCTCACAAGTAGGGATTTTATTTTCTCCTTTAACCCGCAGAAGTGGCACACGAGGGTTGATCTCTTCCCTATCCATGCAACAATTGTAGATTCGGTGGCATCCTACACAATTGGGAATATTATCCCAACATTCCTGCCCCAGAAGTAAGATCGAAGTGACATAAGGTTATGTTGTATGCAGATGAGGGTCTTATTATTTTGTCAAATCCCACGTGATGTAATGCATTAATTCGCTTATCACCTTTTCGGGCTATAAGATTAATTTTACAAAGTTTCTGTCCATCCCTATGGGAGGTCTCAGGGAAATACCTGATGTTGAAGGTTTCCTTTTAAATGGTCACGAGGGTGGTTTCCCTATTTTAGTATATTCATTACATCCGTCTTTGTTCATTTATTTAGCGTGAACTATGTTCATTTGTTTGACAAAATTAAACAAGACCTTCAAAGATGGGAGGCACTTCCAACATCCTGGCTAGGTCGGATAGCTGTTCTTCCAATGAATGTCCTTCCCTATTTGCTATACCCCGTGTGAATGCTTCCTTTGATGTTTCACAGACAGATATTTAGGAGACTTAATGGCTGGTTTAGCTCTTTTATTTGGCATCATAAGCGACTCTTTATCAAGCTAACCAACTTACAACTACCCCTCAGAGTGTGGGGAGTAGATCTCCCAGATTAAAATCGATCAATTAAGCTCTTTATTATCCTATGTTAGCGTCTGGGCCACTGAGGACTCGGTGTCAATATGGTTAGATATTGAACCCTCTCAGAGATAGTGAACCCTTATTAGTCTGTTGTTCTTAGAAAAAATGACAACATTTGTGGAGTATTCTCATAACTCAATAATTATCAATACTGTTAAAACATGAATGGCAATGCGTCAGATCAAGTGCAATATAGCCAAAACCATGTTTCTTACCCCTACAATTGGTAACACCAAGTTGTCAACCGGGGATACTGGATTCCATGTTTAAACTGTGGGAAGCTAGGGGTGTAACTTGCTTGAGTGATTTAGAATTAATAGAATCCCTACAGTGTCGTAACAAGCACTTGGGCCCAACAAGTCGACTTCGACCCTCCCAGACCCATTCGCTTAGTATCCTATATTTATCCTGACTAATGCTACAACCTACATATCCCTGAACACTATGGGTGATGTATCAATAGCCAATTCATCTAACCTGCATATCTGTGGATCCTCGTGCTGTGAGGCCGCAGTGCTAAATACTGAGCCACCACGTGTTATTTTAGGGAGAAAGAATGACATCATTTGATCAAATAACTCGCAAGTATGGACTACCTACTGAAGATGTCTTCTGGTTTTTTCGGATCAGAGATTTGATTTTTTAAAAAAATACAGCTTTAACAGACTCTTACAGATCCGATAGAGAGAAGTGGGTGCTGATTGCTTAGAATACACTCTCTGTCAGTACCCTTTATCATTCGTTGGAGTGTGTTCCCTCAGACGAGACTGTGCAGCTTTGTGATGCCTGCGAGAGAGTGTTGGGGGTTCAGAACACCTCGGAGAGATGGGACAACATTTGTGAAAATGCTCAAATGATTTTGATCTGTAATAGGACCCATTCCGTGCACATGAAAATTCTTCATAGTTGTTGTGGTTCTGTTCGCCGAGCTGGAAGTTTTTGCTGCAAACTTTTCGTTCCCTGGCTAGGGAACATCATCAGTGCTATTGGAGCCTCCTGTGAAGCGCTGCTTTGATGTTTCTTCCGGTATTTATAGTGGTTTGTTCTTGCCGCTTCCGGGTGTCAGTTTCAGCTGTAGTAGTTTGTATGTGGGGTCCAGGTCGATGTGTCTGTTGATGAATGTTCTTGCCGCTTCCGGGTGTCAGTTTCAGCTGTAGTGGTTTGTATATGGGGTCCAGGTCTATGTGTCTGTTAATGGAGTTTGTGGATGAATGCCATGCCTGTAGGAATTCCCTGGCTGTTCTCTGTCTGGCTTGTCCTATGATGGTAGTGTTTTCCCAGTCAAATTCATGTTGCTGGTTGTCTGAGTGTATGGCTACTAGGGATAGCTGGTCGTGTCGTTTTGTGGCTAGCTGATGTTCATGGATGCGGATTGTTAGCTGTCTTCCTGTTTGTCCTATATAGTGTTTTGTGCAGTCCTTGCATGGTATTTTGTAAACTACGTTAGTTTGGCTCGTGCTGGCTATTGGGTCCTTTATTCTAGTGAGTTGTTGTCTGAGTGTGGAAGTTGGCTTGTGTGCTGTTATGAGTCCTAAGGGTCGCAGTAGTCTGGCTGTCAGTTCTGAGACGCCCCTGACGTATGGTAGTGTGGCTAGTCCTTTTGGTTGTGGCATGTCCTCGTTCCGTGGTCTATCTCTTAGGCATCTGCTGATGAAGTTGCGTGGGTATCCGTTTTTGGCGAATACCTTGTATAGATGTTCCTCTTCCTCTTTTCGCAGTTCTGGTGTACTGCAGTGTGTTGTGGCTCTTTTGAATAGTGTCCTGATGCAGCTTCGTTTGTGTGTGTTGGGGTGGTTACTTTCATAGTTTAGGACTTCGTCTGTGTGTGTTGGTTTCCTGTGTACCCTTGTGGTGAATTCTCCGTTGGGTGTTCTCTCTACTAACACGTCTAGGAATGGAAGTTGGCTATCCTTTTCCTCTTCTCTCGTGAATCGTATTCCTGTGAGTGTGGCGTTGACGATTCGGTGTGTTTTTTCTATTTCTGCGTTTTTGATGATTACAACGGTGTCATCGACATATCTGATCCAGAGTTTGGGTTGGATTTGTGGTAGGGCTGTATGTTCTAACCTTTGCATAACTGCCTCTGCTATGAGTCCCGAGATTGGTGATCCCATGGGTGTTCCGTTGATTTGTTCATATTTCTGATTGTTGAATGTAAAGTGTGTGGTGAGGCACAGGTCCAGTAGTTTAAGTATGCCGTCTTTGTTGATAGGTTCGGCCTCCTGTGTTCTGTTATGTATGTCCAGTAGGTTGGCTATTGTTTCTCTGGCTAGGGTTTTGTCAATTGATGTGAACAGTGCCATCACGTCGAATGATACCATGGTTTCTTCTTTGTCTATGTGTGTATTCCTGATGATGTCCAAGAATTCCTGTGTTGATTGTATGGAGTGTTTGGATCCGCTGACTAGGTGTTTCAGTTTTTGTTGTAGTTCTTTGGCCAGTTTGTATGCTGGTGTTCCTGGTAGTGATACTATGGGTCTGAGTGGGATGTCTGGTTTGTGTACTTTGGGTAGTCCGTAGAATCTGGGGGTGTTGTTGCTTTCAGGTTTCATTCTTTGCTGGTCCGCTTTGGTTATCTGTCCGTTTTTTTGTAGATTCCTTAGTGTGTTGATTATTCTATTGGTGAGTTGTGGTGTGGGGTCGGAATCCTTCATTTGGTAGGTGTTCGTGTCTGCAAGTAGTTGTCGTGCTTTATTGATGTAGTCTGATTTATCTAAGATGACTGTCATTCTGCCTTTATCTGCCGGTAGTATGATTATGTTCTTGTCATTTTTCAGTGCTTTCAGTGCTTCCCTCTCCTTGGTGTTGAGGTTATGTGTATGTCGTTTTCTTATCATCGTAGGTACGACCGTTTGTCTCACTGTTTGTTGTGTCTCTTCTGTCAGTCCATTGTTCCAGAGTGTACATTCTAGTGCTGCTAGGAAGTCTGCTGTGTTGGCATCCCTGTAGTTGTATTTGAGTCCTTTGGCCAGTATAGTTCTTTCCATGTCTGTGAGGTGTCTGTGGGAGAGGTTTTTAACCCAGGTGTGTGTTGTAGTGTCCTCCTGTTTGTGGGTTAGTTTGTCCATTTTTTCTTTTAGTGCCGTTTTTTTGCGAAGTGTTGTCCTGTTCTGTCCTATAGTGATAGCCTGTTCTATGGTCCAACAGGAAACCAACACACACAGACTAAGTCTTAAACTATGAAAGTAACCACCCCAACACACACAAACGAAGCTGCATCAGGACACTATTCAAAAGAGCCACAACACACTGCAGTACACCAGAACTGCGAAAAGAGGAAGAGGAACATCTATACAAGGTATTCGCCAAAAACGGATACCCACGCAACTTCATCAGCAGATGCCTAAGAGATAGACCACGGAACGAGGACATGCCACAACCAAAAGGACTAGCCACACTACCATACGTCAGGGGCGTCTCAGAACTGACAGCCAGACTACTGCGACCCTTAGGACTCATAACAGCACAGAAGCCAACTTCCACACTCAGACAACAACTCACTAGAATAAAGGACCCAATAGCCAGCACGAGCCAAACTAACGTAGTTTACAAAATACCATGCAAGGACTGCACAAAACACTATATAGGACAAACAGGAAGACAGCTAACAATCCGCATCCATGAACATCAGCTAGCCACAAAACGACACGACCAGCTATCCCTAGTAGCCATACACTCAGACAACCAGCAACATGAATTTGACTGGGAAAACACTACCATCATAGGACAAGCCAGACAGAGAACAGCCAGGGAATTCCTACAGGCATGGCATTCATCCACAAACTCCATTAACAGACACATAGACCTGGACCCCATATACAAACCACTACAGCTGAAACTGACACCCGGAAGCGGCAAGAACATTCATCAACAGACACATCGACCTGGACCCCACATACAAACTACTACAGCTGAAACTGACACCCGGAAGCGGCAAGAACAAACCACTATAAATACCGGAAGAAACATCAAAGCAGCGCTTCACAGGAGGCTCCAATAGCACTGATGATGTTCCCTAGCCAGGGAACGAAACGTTTGCAGCAAAAACTTCCAGCTCGGCGAACAGAACCACAACAACGGACACCCGAGCTACAAATCTTCAACCAGACTTTAAATTCTTCATAGTGTCTATCTGACCCCAGATTGTCTCTCAAAATGCAAAGTGGGATTATCGTCAGCATGTCGTAAATGCAGAAGGACTACAGACTCTCTTACTCATTCCTTGTTGTCCGTGCTGCAGGCTTCATATATATTGGAGCACTGTGGTAGCTGTGATAGAGTAGATATTGGGACTGAATTGGAGATGAACCCGGTTTTTCTTTTCCTGGACCTGCTCAGAGTCCCTTACACAGATGCATATGAGGAAAAATTACATCCTTACTTTCTGTGCTAGGAAATACGTGGAAACTTATCAAAGGTTTTACTGAAATCCATATAGACCATCCACCACCCTGCCCTCGTCAACCTTCCTGGTCACTTCCTCAAAAAACTCGAACAAAATGTGTAAGGCATGATCTGCCACGCACAAAGCTATGCTGACTGCTCCAAGTCAAACTCTGCCTTTCCAAATGCATGCATACCTTATCACTCAGAACCTTCTCAAGTGGTTTACTGAAAACAGATGTGAAGCTTACTGGTGCATACTTCCCAGGTTTTTCTTTGCAGCCCTTCTTGAATAAGGGCACAACATTTGCTATTGCCCACTCTTCCGGGACCTTGGCCCCTGTACTGTCTTCTCTCACCTCTTGCAGTGCTCTTGGATATATCTGGTCAGGACCAAGAGATTTATCTGAATTTATGCATTCCAATATGTCCAACAGCACCTCTACTATGATATTAACGGTATCAAGATATGACAACGAACCTCCCTTCCCCCACCCCCCCAAAGGTCAAAGATCTTCATGTCTTTCTTCGTGGTTAATACAGAGGGGAAATTGAGGACCTTGCCCATCTGTTGTGGTTTTACACATGAATGCCCACTTTGGATTTTACGACGTCCTATTTTCTCTCTAGTCATTCTTTTTCTCTCCAGAGATTCCATTGATTCCAGCTACCTGAACCTGAGCCCTCCTCTTTGCTCCTGCAAGTCTCCCCAGTCTCCCTGCATATTTGTTTCTCTAATTCCCATTGATTATTTGGAGGCTTACAGTGCAACCACTATAACATCACCATTCCCCTCTTAGTTCTTTGCACTATCCATATAAACTCACTCAACATTATCCCTGTTATTTCATCTTTAAATACTGGAGTGGTATGCGCTTGAGTCAGAACTATTGGTGTTGAAACTGTTTCAATTTACATCTCTCACTTTCAGTGATTTTCACACCCACAGCACACCTCGTCAAGGCGCAATGGAGATATAAAGCTGTAAATGGATGGGAGCTGCACATCCTGTCACTGACAGCATTGGCTGCAAGTTTCCCCACACTGGGCAGTGATCTAACACAGTGTTACCGAACATTGCAACAGTCTGGGTTTATATGTGGGCTGCACAGAATTCCACTCTGGACATTGCTGGGTTGCATTCAGCAGTACGCTAGCTGGATCTGTACAGTGTTCAATCCTGAACGTACAATGGTTGGGCTGTTTATGTGAGTTGGATTGCAAATGTGAGAGAACTAAACATCTGGCAATGTCTTTATATTGTGTTTTCATTCTTGTGACTGGACCCTTCAAATCCTGACTCATCCGGTTAGACCCATCCTTCTGGATAAGTCATGGTGACTGTTGTTACAGCATCTGAGTCTGCAACATGACCAACAAATGGAGCAGAGGCTGCAGAGAGGGGAGTCTCCGTAAAATGGAATGAGGGAATCCCCATCAGATCAGCCGTGGTCTTAGTGAATGGTGGGGCAGGATTGTGTGGACGACGAATGCAACTTATTCATCTATTTCTGTTTGCAACAGGCAAACTCCCCTCCTCTCCCAGTGCCCAAAGCTGATGGGGAGTGAGTCACCTCCTGCTGTCCTTGAGTAACAGGATCCTGGGGCCTCACAAAACTCCAGATTTCCCAGTGCCAGCCTCGAGCATTTGAGTGACTGCCTCCTGTTCCTGTGTCCCAGTCTCGAGTAGTTGAGTGACTGCCTCCAATTCCTGTGTCCCAGTCTCGAGCAGTTGAGTGACTCCCTCCTGTTCCTTTGTCCCAGTCTCAAGTAGTTGAGTGACTGCCTCCTGTTCCTGTGACCCAGTCTCGAGTAGTTGAGTGACTGCCTCCAATTCCTGTGTCCCACTCTCGAGCAGTTGAGTGACTATCTCCTGTTCCTGTGTCCTAGTCTCGAGCAGTTGAGTGACTCCCTCCTGTTCCTGTGTCCTGGTCCCGAGCAGTTGCGTGACTCCCTCCTGTTCCTGTGTCCCAGTGTCGAGCAGTTGAGTGACTCCCTCCTGTTCCTGTGTCCCAGTCTCGAGCAGTTGAGTGACTGTCTCCTGTTCCTGTGCCCTAATCTCGAGCAGTTGAATGACTCCTTCTTGTTCCTGTATCCCAGTCTCGAGCAGTTGAGTGACTGCCTCCTGTTCCTGTATCCCAGTCTCGAGCAGTTGAGTGACTCCCTCCTGTTCCTGTGTCGTAGTCTCGAGCAGTTGAGTGACTGCGTCCTGTTCCTGTGTCCTAGTCTCGAACAGTTGAGTGACTGCCTCCTGTTCCTGTGTCCCAGCCTCGAGAAGTTGAGTGACTGCCTCCTGTTCCTGTTTCCCAGTCTCGAGCAACTGAGTGATGCCTCCTGATCCCAAGTTTGTGAAAATAGATGTCCTCCTCTTACTATTGACTAACAGGCTCCAATCGCTCTCTGCTCAATGGCTGCTCCTGTGGAATGGAATTGAGGGACTGAAGCCTCCTCACATTCCTTACAGCTTCTCTTGACTAAAAGCCTTTCTCCTGTTTCTGTAAAATCTGAATGATGTAGTTTTCTATTTGACTCTCCGTAATTGAGCAAACAAGTTAACTGACAGAATTCAGAACCTGGATAGCCTCTTCCTGTTCTTGTGTTATTCACTCAAGAGTCAACAGAGTGTCAGTGATGTACAGGACGGAAAATGACCCTTCGGTCCAGTCGTCCATTCTGACCAAATATCCTAAATTAATCTCGTCCCCCTTGGCAGCACTTGGCCCATATCCCTCTAAACCCTTCCCATGCATGTACACATCCAAATGCCTTTTAAATGGTGTAACTGTGTCTGCCTCCACCACCTCCTTTGGGTGCTCAATCCATATACACAGCAGTCTCTCTTTGAAAGTGTTGTGCCTCATTTCCCTTCATAAATCTTTCCTGTCTCACCTTAAACTTTGTCCTGTAATTTTCGACTCGCCTATCCTGGGGTGACTGTTTACCTTATCTATGCCCCTTGTGATTTTACAAACCTCTTTAAGTCACCCCTCAGCCTCAACACTTGAAAATACTCCCAGCCTATTCAAACTCTCCCTGTAACTCTAACCCTCCAACCTCTGCAATATTCTTTTAAATCTCTTCTGTAACCTTTCAAGTTTGACATCTTTCCGACAACAGGGAGACCAGAATTAAAGGCAATATTACAAAAGTAGCCAAACCAATGTCCTGTACAGATTTTGTCATGCAAACGCATAGACTCAAAACACGCACCAATAAAGGGTAGGTCACCAAGTGCCTTCTTCACTACTCTGTCTACCTGTGACGGCACTTTCAAGGAACGGTTAACCTGCACCACCAGGTGATACAGTGCCTCAGTGGCTTGCATTGCTACCTCAGAGCACAGCGATCTGGGTTTAATTCTATCCTTGAATGACTGCCTGTGTGGAGTTTGCACATTCTCCCCGTGTCTGCGTGCGTTTCTTCCAGGTGCTACGTTTTCCTGCCACAGTACAAAGATATACCAGCAAGTGGAGATTGGCCATGTTAAATTGTCCCAAGTACCCAGGGACATGTGGGCAAGGTGGATTAGCCATGCGAAATGCAGGCTCAGAGGGACAGGGTAGGGGTTTCTCCAGTAGGATACTGTTTAGAGGGTTGGTGTGGCCTCGATGGGCCGAATAGCCTGTTTCGTCACTGAAGGGTCTCTATAATTACAATGGAGTTCTCTTTGAGTGGCAACTTTCGACAGAACCCTACCTATATACCTTGCCCTGATTTGTCTTGCCAAAATGCAACACCTCACATTTATCTAAATTTAACTCCATCCGCCACCCCTCAGCTCACCTAATCAACTTTCTCTTTGTTCGGAGATATCATTTTTCACTGTCAACTACACCACCAAATTTGGAATTATCCACAAGCTTACTGACCATACTTCATATACTCAAATGCAAATGGTTTGTGTAAGTGAGAAGAGCCAGTGGACTCACTGTTGACCTTTGTGGCATACCACTGGTCACAGGTCTCCAAGTTCAATGAACAAATGCCCACTGTCACGCCCTGTCTCCAATATTCAAGAAAATGTTGGATCTAAATGGTGAACTCTCCCTGGATCCCAGGCAGTCTGACCTTGCTAACCAGTCTACCATGTAGAACATTTTGGTTTTCATACTGAATTCCATAAAGACAACATCCACTGTCCTGCCTTCATCAATCATCTTCATCACTTCCTCAAAACATTCCACAGAGTCAGTGAGATGTGATCTCCAACGTACAAAGCCCTCTTCAGTCCTTGTCTTTCCAAATGCATATACATCCTTTCCCTCAAAACCCCCTCCAATCATTTAGTCACCATTGACGTCAGGCTCACCAGTCTATATTTACCTGGTTTTTCCTTCCTTTCTTAAATGATGACACTACGTTAGCAGCCCTCCAATATTTTGGCACTTCACCTCTGGAAATCAATGATACAAATATATCAGCCAAATGCAGAGCAATCTCTTTCATAGCTTCCCACAAACTTCTGGGATATAACTGATCAGGTCCCAGGGATTTGTTCACCTTTATGTGTTTTAAAATGTCCAACATCTCCTTGTAATATAGACACTTCTCAAGATATCACTATACATTCTTCATTCTCTTGCTCTTGTAACTCCCTCCACATTAAATACTGAGGAGAAATACTCATTTCATATCCCTCCCATCTCTTGTGGTTCCACATATACGTAGCCTTACTGATCTTTAAGGTGCCCTATTCTCTCCCTAGTTAATCTTTTGCCATTAAAAGATTGTAGAATTTCTTCAATACCTCGTTAACCCTATTTCTAAAGCCAACTTGTGTTCACATTTTTCTGGCCCAATTTCCCCGTTGACTATACACTTTCTGCCCTTATACTCGTCTGGGTATCCACTTGATCTCAGCTCTGTTTACCTGACATATGCCTCCTTCCTTACCGTGACCAGAGCATCAATATATCTAGCCATCCAGCACTCCCTGCACCCACCAGCCTTGCCCCTCTCACTAACAGGAACACGTTGGCTCTGGACTCTCTCAAACCAAGTATTGATGACCTTGCATTTTCCAACCATCCCTTTACCTGTGAATAGGATATTCCAATCAGCCTTTCACAGGGCTCGCCTAACACTTTCAAAATTGGCCTTGTTCAAAGTTAGAACTTTATTGTTTACATCAGGTCTTTCCTATTTCATTACTAGTTTAAACGTAATATTTATGCGTAACAGACTTGATATATTAAATAAACACTTCCTGCTCCTCTGTAACAGGATCGAGAGGCTGCATGGGACCCTCCTGTCCCTGTATAACAGCCACGAGACATTAAATGGTACATCAACCCCTGGATTACAAGCAGCCAGTTATCTGTATCTGATGGAGGTCCATCCCTTCTCAGTTACAGAAACAATGAACTCCAGGTGCCCTCTCAGTAACACCTCATACAGCTGCAGCGATAAATCCTTTTATTTTGAATGATTTTGTTGGCAAAATGCGCTAATATTCCAGAGTTCCACCTTTTCAATTAGCAACAGGCTAATATGGACTGAATGGCCTTCTCCTATCCTTCTGTAAGAGGCCCATACGGACAGAATTGCTTTGGCCTGTTCCTGAGCAGCAGTCTCAGTGCTCTGTGTCAAGGTTACGAAAGGATTTGAAAACCCGGAGTAGCCCCACATTGGTCAATAAATATCATACTGTAGGTTAAGGCATCTAGAAACTTGCCCATCCGACTTTTTTTTTTGTGTGGCCGATCTGTTATTTTATAACTGCTTCCTTTCATAAACAGAATGGGACACATATAGACCCCTGTAGTGTTCTGTTAATAATCTCGTATGCAAGGAAACAAAAATAAAAATTGAAAGATTTATGGTCCATCCCTCAGCAACCCTCATACATTCCATCCAAAACCAGTAAATGTTCCCTTTTATAGTGATATGAAAAGTGATGTATGGAACTGGTTAACTGATCCTATTTGTTCAGTGCCTGTGATTAATGCCAGTCTCGATGGATACTAATTATCCCAATGGAGGCTTTCCATCGTTTAATGATAAGTGGTCGCCGTTCAATGTGTTATCCCATAACATGAGCGGGACCATCACCGACAGCACTGACAGGGATCAGCAGATCCAGAGAGAGGGGGAGGAGAGATCAGAATCTGAGAACATTAGATTGGAATGTTCCAATAATGGATCAGAATCTGAGAACATTAGACTGGAATATTTCAACAATAGACAGGAGTTTATCCGATTATGTTTGGTGTCTTTCTGCATTTGATTGGTTGTTATTATCATCGCGGATCTATTTCGCTCTTCTTATTATTCAATATTTTTATTATCCCTTCCTGGCTATCGTTGGTGTTTCTGGTAAGTGTCACTGTCCATTTTTTTTTTCTATAAACTAGTTATGGCTGTATTACTGTTCTTTCATATATTCTACATTTCTATCCGCTATTATTGTTCCTGTTGAAACTCTGAATCCAGATATTTACTCTACAGACCACTACCAACTACATCAATGAAAGTGTTCAATTACTGTCTCCCTCTGCTCTGGCAATGTTACTCATGGGTCTCTGTGTTGACCTACTCAGTTTCAGTTGATAACCGCATATACTGTATCTTTGTCTTTGTTATTTAAATATTAAGAGCATGGAGGTCACTGTCTACTGTTCTGGTTACAAATTCCACTTCCTTCCACTGTTTCCATCCCATCCCTGGTCAATTTCTGCGGCTGAAACAGATGAGTCATAACTGTGGGTGATCCCTTTGAACAAGAGCTGGTTCCTGACACCATTCCCTGTCCAGTTCCAACTTGAAATACTCACCACTCCACAATGTATCTCACTGGCTTATTCCATCTCCTGTTTGAACCTTGAGTTATAAAATACAGTCTTAATGAAGTTAATAATCTGCTGCTGACGCTCCTGGCTTCAAACCTGTTGAAGCAAATCTGATTCGAACACACACCAACCTCCCATCCATCTGTCATTCATGTTCACGCAGATATATATTGCTATTTTTATGGCATTACCTTTATTTTAACGTTTTCAAACACTTTACCTCATCTGTCCATGAAAATTCTCTCGTTCTCTCTCTGTTGATTAACAAAAATCCTGCCAGTTGTTCGTATTAGAAATAGTTTCCTCCATCTGCTTTCCTTCTCAAACAATAAGTTTCCCATTCAACCACGCCAATCGCGCACGCGCACACACTCTGCCTCAGTCTCTGATGAACACACACACACACACACAGAGCAAAAATTCCCAGTGGAGATAGTAATCTGATGCGAGTACAGTTCGTCTATGATAGTAAAGTTTGCAATGCTCTCCATGCTGGGCAGATAGTGCAGTTTACTGAGAAACACACTAGCATGGTCTGTACAGCCCTCCATGCTGGGCTGTCATCTTGTCCCAGTTTATGTTGTTTGTGGTGTTCTGTGAAGCAGATTCAGAATATGATGTAACAAACCATTCCAGCTGATCTGACAACGCCTTTATTCAATGTTCTCATTCTTGTAATTTTACTCTCGAAGATCTCACTTCTCCAGTTAGTCCCATTGCCCTGTCTTTCCCCCATATTTCCACAACCTCCTCCCAGTTAATTAACTGTCTGTTTCTGCCTTTAATGTGAATTTCTGTCCCTCTGTATCTTTCCCTGGCCTTGAGTTTTGGCTATATTTTGTATCGAGTGCTGGCACTGTGTAGCTCAGAAACAGTGAAATGGTGTGTGTCAGGCTGTTTTTCACTTCCCGGTATGTCCCATGTGATGGCCCATGGACAGGCGTGTTTCAGAAGTTATGAGACACATCCTTGTAACTTGGTCTGTACCTATGTTTGCCAAGTCAGGTGACCTTGCGCTCAGTAACAGCGGGAAGCGCATTGAGTAAAGGACCAGGCATCTAAATTGTGTGACAATGCTGTCACATTTTATTTTAAAAGAAGTTATTTTCTCTTTTTTTAAACCAGAGATCTTAAAGTCAAAACTGCCTACTGTAAACGGCTCAAGTAAATAACTTGCAGGGTTTTTGGGTTTTAAATAAATAGTAGTAACAATGGCCAGCTCGCATAGACCAGGCTTTCTAGTTTTTTCCTTATAGCTGTAAGTCACCAGGTCCCAGAAGGGTTGGAAGCTTTAGTAAATTATCCCTAGCTGCTATTCTCTCTTAAGCTTCACTTGATGCTGTTTCCTCCTGGACTGGAGAACTGTATGTCTGAATGCTCCTTGTTACCATGGGGTGTGTTTAGGTGATGTTAGTATATTGGAACAGTTCATTTGTAAAAGGTACTGTATCCATTATTTAGTTAAGGTTTCCAATCGTTAAGTTATTCTAAAATCCTCTTCATTTTGTATGGCTTTTCATTAGAGTGTTTAAATATATTGTGTTTTAATTAATGGTGAGTGGTTTGTCAAATAGCATCACATCTGGAAATCCCACTTTGCATCCAACTTTAAAATAAGGAAATTTTGGCATTCAAGCTACCTTCTTGAACCGGTGGACTCTTGTCTGGTTCTAAATCGATAATACCAAATTGGGTTTGAATTACAATCCCTACAATGTGCAAACAGGCCATTTGACCCAACAAGTCCACACCGACCCTCCGAGGAGTGACCTACCCAGAACCATTCCTCTGCCCAATTATGACATATTTACCCCAACTAAGGCATCTAACCCACACATCCCTGAAAAGTACAAACAATTCACCTGATGTGCACATCTTTAGATTGTGGGAGGAAACCAGAGCATCCAGAATACTCTCATGCAGACACTGGAGAGTATGCAATGGAGACTATTGGGTTCAAAAGTCGCATATGATAGTTGTTCCAGATGTTGAATTCGGTTGGTTTAAAACGTGTTTTGTGTATAAAGATTCTTTCAGTCACTGAGAGTTCTGTGGGTGTGGAAGAAGTGAAGTTGGGTGTTATACAAAAGGTAATGAAGGCAAAGCTTTAGGAATTGGCAGACAAGCTGTAGTTGGGGTTGTGTTTGTCCGTGAGAAAATGAGAGATAATTACAGCTATAGCTCGGCAATTACATTTGGTGGAACCGCCATCAGACTCTTTGGAAATGGCTCGAATTCAATTTGAAATGAGGCACCTTGAACATGAGAAGGAATTGAAACCAGTTAAATTAAATTGAGAAGTAGAAATAAAAGAAAAGGAAATGAAGAAGAAAGAGAGAAAGAGAGAGAAGAAAACCAGAGATTATCAACTTCAAAAGTTAACAATTAGAGAGGAAAGTTGACATAGAAGGTTGAGATGAAGGCAGACGGTAGGTTGGATGAGGAGGATAGTAAGGATGAGCAATCCTTTAGTAGCCAAAGGCCTGATGGGGTTTTGTTTAAATATGCCCAGGCATTGTCTAAATTTGATGAGAAGAATAGGGAAGCCTTTTTAATTTCATTTGAGAAAGTGGCTAAACAAATGCAGTGATCAGTGACCATGTGGATTTAGTTGATCCACACAGAGCTGGTAGGTATTTGCATCCCGATCAGTGGAGGTATCTGGCCAGTATAAGGAGGTGAAGAAAGCCATCTGAAGTGCATATGAGCTTGTGCCAGAAGCTACAGATAGCGTTTCTGGAATCTAAAAAAACACTCCCTCGTTAAACGCACATTGAATTTGAAAGAATCAAACAAAGTAATTTTGAAAGGTGGGTATTGGTATTAAAAACAGAGCAAAGGCTATGGCACTCTTAGAGAGATTCTTATTTTGGAGAAGTTCAACAATTCACTTCCTGCAGTCGTGAGAACTCGTGTGGAAGAGCAGAGAGTAACAATGGCAAGATTAGAAACTGAAATGGCTGATGATGATTGGGTTCAGAAATCAAAGTTTGGATTCTGTGAGAGATTGAGAAGAATGTATGATAGCTTCTTAAAACATATCCCTGTGAGAGTAAGGTTTACCGGCATAGGCCAGGAGTAGCAGGTAAAGAGGTTATAGCATTAAGAGGTACAGAAGTATGTAATTCTTTTATGCTGAGACATGAGGAGCTATGTCATTCAGAGGGACTATTGGAGAGATGAGGAGTGCTCCATTATGTAACGTGTGGTTGGAGTGTCCAGGGCAAACATCACCAGATTTATTCCAAAATGGGGAAGGAGGCCTTGAGCTTGATGTTGGCGTTCCAACATTTCAGCATTTAAATTGCGAATAACATACATGAGATAAATCTTTATCACTGATCGTGACCCCTTAAAACTTTGGACACATTCAGGTGAAAAAAATACCAGTCTGTTTCGAGTGATCTTATTATTGCTGCCATTCAATTTGCAATTATACAGGTGACAGGGCGAGAAAACTAAGATTTGACACAGTCTGGAGACGTGGATAAAGAAAGACAAAGGCATTTTGTGGCAGGAGTAAAATGATTGAAATCGAATCTCGTTGTGAACATTTATATGCTCAGAGTCTATATATATATATATATATATATCACACGCACACACACATTGCAGTCATAGAATCACAGAGTCATAGACATGTACAGCATGGAAGCAGACACTTCTGTCCAACCCGTCCATGCCCCCAGATATTCCAATCCAATCTCGTCCCACCTGCCAGCACCCAGCCCATATCCCTCCAAACCCTTCCTATTCATATACCCATCCATATGCCTCTTAAATTGTATCAGCCTCCACCAAATCCTCTGACAGCTCATTCCATACACGTACCACCCTCTGCATGAAAAAGGTTGCCCCTTAGGTCTCTTTGATATCTTTCCCCTCTCACCCTAAACCTATGCCCTCTTGTTCTGGACTCCCCGTCCCCAGGGAAAGACTTTGCCTATTTATCCTATCCATGCCCCTCATAATTTAGTGAACATTTATAAGGTCACCCCTCAGCCTCCGACTCTCCAGGGAAATTAGCTCCAGCCTGTTCAGCCTCTCCCTGTAGCTCAAATCCTCTAGTCCTGGCAACATTCTTGTAAATCTTTTCTAAACCTTTTCAGGTTTCACAACATATTTCCGATAGGAAGGAGACCAGAATTGCCCACAATATTCCAACAGTGGCCTAACCAATGTCCTGTCCAGCCGCAACATGACATCCCAACTCCTGTACTCAATACTATGACCAATAAGGGAAAGCATACCAAACACCTTTTTCACTATCCTTTCTATCTGCTACTAATAGAGGAAGATTAGGAAATCTAAAATGAATCCATCTTTGTATATTGACAGATCATTTTATTAAAGGTGGAGTTGTGAGGATTATATCACTATAAAAAGGTTATTTTCTCTTGTTTTTTTGAAGAGAGGTTTTAAAGGCAGAGGTGCGAAACTGCTGTCTGAAAACAGTTTAAGTAAATAACTGAGGAGGCCTTTAGGTTTTATTAAAACGGTGATAACAATGGAAGGGCAGTGGCCAGCTCTCCCAGACCAGGGTTTCTCGTTTTGTTTTTAGCTGCAGCATTCAGAAGCTATAGGACATCCCAGCTGCTTTTCTCTCTGAGATGGGTGTTGATGTTGATTTTTCCTAGATCAAAAAACTGCATGTAAGAATCTGTATTTGAATTGATCTTTGTGCCAAGCAGCGTATACCAAGAAGGTACGGTATCTATTGTTTGTGTAAGTGTACCAACATATAAGCGCTCCCAAAATTTTCTTTGATTGTATTTTAACTAAATTTGAATAGGTTATATTTGGCTTAATGTCGAGTGCTTTGACCAGTCACAACATATCTGGAAAACGCACTTCACATCTCACTTTAAAATAAGGAATGGTTTGGGTCTAAGTGGCCTTCTTAAAATATTTTTGCAGGGATCTGGTCTGGTCAACAATATTTGTAGCCGAGGGGTTTCTGACTGACTCCTGTTATTGAAAAGTTAGTGGAGTTGCTGGGGATGGTTTGCTGGGGCTTGTGCTGTGAGCCGCCTCAGACATTCAGTGAGACCGGAGGATTGGGTGACCCAAACTTTGGATGGAGCATGGGGACTGTGGTAACAGCATCTGGGTGTGTAACATGAACACCAAATGGAACAGAGGCTGCAGACAGGGGAAGCTCTGAAACCACGGAGTGAGTGTGTGTTGGGAAAGGGATCTGCTGTATCCTCTCCGGGTTTTCCAGGAGCAGCTTCCCAAGCTACACTTAACCCAGGAACAGAGTGTTGAGGGGATCTGGACTGAACACGGATCTGGTCACAGAGCGGTGTCACCTTCTTCAACACGACCTGCAGCTTCACACCAGGGGGAAGACGGGGCTGCCGGTGGCTATTAGGGTCAGGGTTTCATTCAGCTTCTGTGATCTGAAACTTTCCAGGCCGGAGTCGGTGACAGCTCCGTCTTCTCCCAGTATCTCAACATCAATGTCACCATTCGGTGATGGAGGATGTATATGGTGGATGAGGTCAATACATTGCTTCTCCCTCAGCGGGAAGCTGTCAGGTGTATCCTTATGTTCCCAGTATAGTGAGATTCCCGAAGGTGAACATGGTATCTGCAGAGTAGCCATTACATGGGGAGAGTTAGAGGAACTGAAGGAGCTCTCAATCTATTAATGTTACAGTGTGTCCATGTACAGTATATTATGTTGGTGAATACCCCTGTCCTGAAAGCAGCCACAGTTCCTTCATTCAGAAGCAGGCAGCCATTCCCATCATCTACGGGTCTCCATATAGAAAGGAATAATTGTATCTTGGATAAAGGCCTTCCCCTTACTACACGTTTCAAAACACCATCCCTACCACCAAACAACCACATCAAAAGTATTCCATGTGTACAGAGAGCAATGGGGTCACTCGGATTGTCAATGAGCAGACCATCAGGGATGGAGAAAAACCTTCCATGTCCGAACGGGTCTGAGTGAACCCCCCAGTACACAGTATCACGAAGTCCTGTAATCCCTCTCCATTTCAGTAACATACTGCCTTCCATTATTCCTGTAAATGAAATTACAGGTTATATTATGTTGTATTGCACCTGCCAGATTATTATCCATTGTCTTTAACTTTCTGTATCTATTTGCAGACACTCCACCCTCGATTGATAATTTAATCTCTTGCTTATCCAAGCGACATCACCAAACTCAGTATCTGGATATCTGTTCCAACCTCCTGATCATTGATGTAGATTGTAAATAGTTGAGGTACCCGCACTGGTCACTGTGTGACTCCACTGCTGACGTTCTGACAAACTGATTAAGACTGACGTATCCAGAGAGCCTGCTTCCTGTTTGATAGACAGTCCTCCCTCTATACTGTGTAACACAGTCGAAAGGCTGAGTGTGGACGAGGAGCATCAGTCAGGAATCCAACCCCTTGAACAAGCTCCGCCATTGAATGCAATCATGGCTGATGTTATCGTGGCCTCTGTACCACTTTCCTGATAACTCTCCATCCTAAGACACCTTATTTGCAGGAATCAGTTGAGGGAACTATCTCTGAGCTCCTTCCAATATAACAATACACTTTCTTCATTGAGTAGAAAAATTCTTTACACACTACTCCAATGTGATCTCACTGAGATCCTGTACAGAGGCAGCAAAAACATTACCAGGCTGCTGAAAGGTTCCCATCCAGTTTAGAGCAGTCTCAGCTCTCTAGGGTAATACACAGCATTGTTTAAAATCATTGTCCTTCTCTACTCCACATGCATAACGGGAGATCTAGAGAAAATCTCACAATAATGCTTGAGAAGAGCATGAATAACGTGGCGAGATGACCTCTAACATTAATTTTATTTAGAATCTGACCATTGGGGAGGTGCCAGAGTGCTGGAGAACGATTAATACGGTCCCACTTCACAGTAATCATGATTTGGAAATGCTGGTGTTGGACTGGGATGTCCAAAGTTAAAAATCACACAATACCAGGTTATAGTCCAACAGGTTTAATTGGAAGCACATTAGCTTTCGGAGCGCCACTCCTTCATCAGGTGATTGTGGGGGACAATATTGTTAGGCACAGAATTTATAGCAAAAAATTACAGTATGATGTAACTGAAGCTACACATTGAAAATTACCTTGATTGTCTGTTGAGTCTTTCATCTATTCGAATACCATGATAGTTTAGCTTCTTCCGTTGTTGTGGTTCTGCTCGCCGAGCTGGAAGTTTTTGCTGCAAACGTTTCCACACAAACGAAGCTGCATCAGGACACTATTCAAAAGGGCCACAACACACTGCAGTACACCAGAACTGCGAAAAGAGGAAGAGGAACATCTATACAAGGTATTCGCCAAAAACGGATACCCACGCAACTTTATCACCAGATGCCTAAGAGATAGACCGAGTAACGAGGACATGCCACAACCAAAAGGACTAGCCACTCTACCATACGTCAGGAGCGTCTCAGAACTGACAGCCAGACTACTGCGACCCTTAGGACTCATAACAGCACACAAGCCATCATCCACGCTCAGACAACAACTCACTAGAACAAAGGACCCAATACCCAGCATGAGCCAAACTAACGTAGTTTACAAAATACCATGCAAGGACTGCACAAAACACTATATAGGACAAACAGGAAGACAGCTAACAATCCGCATCCATGAACATCAGCTAGCCACAAAACGACACGACCAGCTATCTCTAGTAGCCATACACTCAGACAACCAGCAACATGAATTTGACTGGGAAAACACCACTATCATAGGACAAGCCAGACAGAGAACAGCCAGAGAATTCCTAGAGGCATGGCATTCATCCCTAAACTCCATCAACAGACACATTGACCTGGACACCATATACAAACCACTACAGCTGAAACTGACACCGGAAACGGCAAGAACATCCATCAACAGACACATCGACCTGGACCCCACATACCAATCACTGCAGCTGAAACTGACACCCGGAAGCGGCAAGAACAAACCAATATAAATACGGAAGAAACATCAAAGCAGCGCTTCACACGAGGCTCCAACAGCACTGATGATGTTCCCTCGCCAGGGAACGAAACGTTTGCAGCAAAAACTTCCGGCTCGGCGAGCAGAACCACAACAACGGATACCCGAGCTACAAATCTTCAATCAGTTTTTAATCGCTTCTTCCGTGTGTAAATCAAAAAACCATATTTTAAAAGTTGCATTCTCAGGTTAACTGTAACAATTGAGTTAGTTACACAATATGTCGAAGGTGTTAGCGCCCTGTGTTCTCTGTCTATGCCATGCTTTTAGATCGATTCTAAGCTAAATAGTCAAATAACAGAGTTTTACTGTATTCCTGCAGTTTTTGAGCAAAGTACAATGTAACACTGCAAGTACAAATTCACCCCACAAAATATTTGTGCGCATGTGGGTCTTTGTCTGTCTGTGTGTGGTGTTTTTGTCTTGGTTGGGGGTTGTGAGTGTGAGAGGGAGTGTATATGTGTGTGTAGTGATGTAGGGTGTTTTAAGTCTGTGAGGGGGTGCATATGTGAGTGTGGGAGTGTGTGTGTGTCTGGCGTGGGGGTTTGCGAGTGTCTGTGAGAGAGAGGGTATATGTGCCTGCATGAGTGTAGAGTGGTCTAAGTCTCTGAGAGCATCCATGTGTGAGTATGGGAGTGTATGTGTCTGTAAGGTTGTGAGCGAGTATCAGTGTGCGTGTCTGTGCATATATGTGTCCATGTGTATGTGTGTGTACAGGAGTGACTCTGTGTGTGTGTGTGTGTTTGTGTAGGTGTGTCTGTGCGTGTATATAGTGCAATGGTGGTCACCTGTAGTATGACATGAACCCAAGGGCCCTGTTGAGGCCCTCCCTATGGGTACTGCTCTTAGCTATCAGCCCCTGTTTGGCCACTTCTCGCTATTGCCTGTCCCGAAGTCTGCCTTGGAGGATGGTCACCCGAAGGTCCGAGGTCGAATGTCCTGTACCACAGAAGTGTCCCCAACTGGGAGACAACACTTCTCTCTGTTGATTGTTATGTGGTGCCCATTCATCCTTTGCTGTAGCCTTTGCTCGGTTTCCCCAATGTACCATGCCTCTGGGCGCCCTTGCTTGCAACGTATAAGATAGACAACGTTGGCTGAGTCACATGAGTACCTGCCACATACATAGTGGGAGGTGTCCTCACATGTAATGGTGATAACCATGTCCACACTCTGACACGTCTTGCAGCGCCTACCATGACAGGGTTGTATGAAGTTGTCCTGAGAGCTGGGCAGCTTGCTACGAACAATGATCTGTTTGAGGTTTGGCGGTTGTTTAAAGGGAAGTAGTGGAGGTGTGGGGAAGGTCTTGGCGAGGTGCTCAACCTCATTGATAATGTGTTGCAGGTCACGAAGAACATGGCATAGTTTTTCAGCTCCTGGGAAGTACTTAACAACGAAGGGTACCCTGTTGGTTGCCCCAGCAAGGTACCACAATGACTTCCTTACGAGATAGACATGTGCTGCAACCGACAGGGTACCCTTCGTTGTTCAGTACTTCCCAGGAGCTGAAAAACTGCACCATGTACTTGGTGACCTGCAACTCAATATCAATGAGTATGAGCACCCCGACAAGACCTTCCCATACCTCCACTGCTTGCCTTTAAACAACCGCCAAACCTCATACAGATCATTGTTCAGAGCACATTGCCCGGCTCTCAGGACAACTCCATACAACCCTGTCAAGGTAGGCGCTGCAAGATGTGTCAGAGTGCGGAGATGGATACCACCATTACACATGGGGATACCTCCCACTATGTACGTGGCAGGTTCTCATGTGACTCAGCCAACGTTGTGTATCATATACGTAGCAGGCAAGAATGCCCTGAATCATGGTATATTGGGGAAACCGAACAAAGGCCACGGAAATGGATGAATTGGCACCACACAACAATCAACAGACAGTTGCCTCGCAGTTGGGGAACACTTCAGTGGTCCAGGGCATTTGACCGCGGACCTTCAGGTGACCATCCTCCAAGCCGAACTTCGGGACAGGCAACAGGGAAAAGTGGCCGAGCAGAGGCTGATAGTTAAGTTCCATACCCATAACGAGGGCCTCAACTGGCTCCTTATGTTCATGTCACACTACAGGTGACGTCCATTGCACTATATACACATCTACACACAGACACATCTACACACACACACACACACACACTACACAAACACAGAGCCACTCCTATACACATATATACACACGGAAGGCACACACACACACTCTTACAGACACACACCTTCCCCACACTCACTCATGCATCCTCTCAGAGACATAGGCCACTCTACACTCATGCGCACTCTACACTCTCTCTCACAGACACACACAACCCCCCAGCCCAGACACACACACACACACACACTCTCCCACACTCACACCTACACCCCTCACAGACTTAAGGCACTCTACACTCACTACACACATACACACTCTCTCTCACACTCACAACCTCCAACCCAGACAGACACACAAACAGACTGACATAAAGATCCACAAGCACTCATATATTTTGTGGGGTGAATTTGTAATTGCAGAGTACATTATACTTTGCTCAAAAACTGCATGAATTAGTGTAAAACTCTGTTATCTCACTTTTTAGATTAGAATCATCTAAACATCATGGCATAGACAGAGCGCTAACACCTTCGACATATTGTCTAGCTAACACCAATTGTTACATTTAACCTGAGGAAGCAACTTTTTTTTTACGAAAAGTTGTTTTTGATTTACACACGAAAGAAGTGAAACTATCATGGTATTCGAACAGATGAAAGACTCAATACACGGTCAAGGTAATTTTCAATGTATAATTTCAGTTACATCACACTGTAAATGTTTGTTATAAATTCTGTGCCTTACAATTGTGTCCTCCACAATCACCTGATGAAGGAGCGACGCTCCGAAAGCTAGTGTGCTTCCAGTTAAACCTGTTGGATTATAACCTGGTGTTGTGTGATTTATAACTTCACAGTATGGGTGGTAGAATAGACCAGGGAAGTATAGTTGAACGAATATTAATTCACAGTTAAGGAAACTACTGGAGAAAACACGGAAGGATAAAATTGAACTCCAATCAGAGTAGCAAGATCGGATCAGGGATAATCATCATGATTTTATCAGAAGGAAGTCAAATCTAATGAATTTGATTGAATTAGTTTGAGGAGGTCACTTATTTAGTATTGCAGCAAGGCATTCGACAAAGCCCCATATGGGAAACTTTAAAATAAAGTAAAATCTCATGGAATCAAGGGTAATGTGACAAGTTACAACGAAAGTTTCTTAGTGTCAGGGGTCAGAGGGTGGTGGGATAATGTTGTTTGTGTGACTGGAGACCAGTGTCCCCTGGTGTACCACATGGATAAGTGCTGTGTCCCTTATTATTTGTGGTTTTCATAAATGGTGCAGATGTGAATGAAGGGTTGGGTGAAAGGGGTGGGGATTGTGATAAGCAAATTTGTGTTTGCCTGGTTGATTGGCAATGAGGAGAAAGGTCTTATGTTACAGAAAGGTACAGATGGAATGGTCAGATGGTCAGATCAATGGCAGATGGAACGTAACCCTGATAAATATGAGGTGATGCACAGTGGAAGAAGGAACCAGACAGGGGAGTAATCAATGAATGAATGGCACATTGGGAAGCTCAGTTCGTTCTTCTCCACACATCACTGAATGGGACTGAGCAGGGTAATGGACTAGCTAAGAACTGGACCTTGGATGTAGCGTTAATCAATCGGGGTGTAGATTATAAGAAATATACACAGCATTGGTTAGGTCAAGATGGAGTACTGTATGTAGCTCTGGAAGCCACTTAAAAGGAAGGGTATGGTTGTACTGGATGGTATGCAGAGGAGATTCACCAGGATGTTCCCTGGGATGGAGCATATCGCTATGGAGAGAAACTGGATAAGCTCGGGTTGTTTACATTGGAGCAGAGAAGGCTGAGGGGGATGTGATTCAGAAGGCAACGATTATGAGAAGCATGGACGTGGGTGGATAAACAGCAGCTGTTCCTTTTAGTCAGAGAGTTGAGAACAAGCGAGAACACTTTTAAAGTGAAGGGTTTGAGAATTAGAGAGAATTTGAGGTTTGTTCTTCGCCCAGAAGCTGTTAGGGTCTGGAATTCACTTCCTGAGAGTGGAGGTATCACAGGTAGCCTCATAACCATCAAAAAGTACTTGGACGAGCACTTGGAAGTGTCATAACATTTCCTGCTATGGGCCTGTTGTTTCAAAGTGGGACTAATATAGGTTGTGCTGTATTTCTGTTGGTCTATGCTCCTGTGAGTATATGGTGTGGAAGGTAAATTATTGAGGAGCAAAAGGCAGGAATTGATGGGTTTCTGAAGAGTATATTCACAAAGTTTATAAGAGTGAACTGTAATAGCTCGTCAAATCATGTCAATGTGAGAAGTATGAGAAAACAAGTGCAGCTTCCTTACAATCTGAAACCAGAGAATGGAGAATGGGTAACGGAAATGGCAGAACAATGAAACAGCTACTTCAGGTCTGTCTTCACAAAACTTTCAAACAATACGAGGAAAACCAAGTCGGGTGTGGCAAAAAGGTTCGAGTACATGAAGCATAGAACATAGTAAATAAAGATTTAGGAGAAATTATTGGGACTGAAAATAATGGTCACAGACAACGGTAACACGGATTTATGAAATGGGGATTATGTTTGAGAAACGGTCTGGGAGACAAGTACTTTGATTTTCAGGAAGTTTTGGTAAAGCTAGTTTGCAAAATAAAAGTCTGAGGTGGATTGGGGGAATATATGACCATGTTTCCAGAATGGGACAGCTGGCAGGAAGAAGTAAATAGAAATAAAATAGGCTCGTCAAACAACAGCCTGACATTGTCTGTAAGATATGATTTGTGAGTATGACTATATCCCAGACACCTCTTCACCTTCCCGGATATCTCCTGTCTCACCAGCACAACAGACAGAGAACAGCCAGGGAATTCCTAGAGGCATGGCACTCATCACAGACACAATCAATGAGCACATCGACCTGACCCAATTATGCGGCCACTGCAGCGGACAGCTGGAACTGACAACGGAAGCGGCGGCAGAGACAAACCACTACAAATGCCGGAGGAAACATCACAGAAGCGCTTCACAGGAGGCTCCCAAGCACTGTGGATGTCACCTAAAAAGGGGATGAAACATCTGCAACACAAATTCCCAGCTCGGCGAACAGAACCACAACAACAGGCATCGAGCTATAAATCTTCTCACAAACTTTGAAATTAGCAATTATTAGTAGTTATTAGAATTAGTAAAACAGATACAGCAGAAGTGATGGCGGAGTGGGATACAATTGGGAGGGAATTGCTCTCCTCTGGAGTCCTCAACAGTGACTCCGTATCCCATGAAGTCTCGTGGTGTTAGTTTTACACATGGGAAAGAAAACCTCCTGCTGATTACCATGTACCAGTCTCTTTAACCGATGAATCTAGTACTCCTCCTTGCTGAACAACACTTGGAGGAAGCCCTGAGCGTGGCAAGGACACAAAGTTGTACTCTGGGTGGGGGAATTTCAATGTTCCACCACCAAGTGTGGCTCAGCTGCAGGCATTACAGATCGAACTGGTCGGGTTCTAAAGAACATAACTGCTAGAC